>NC_053414.1:9104516-9229516 GCF_016859285.1 Xiphias gladius | reverse complement strand
AATATCACCCCCAGAGCCCCCTTCCTGATTTTTATCGGGTTTATTTACAGCTCTGAGAGAAAACCCACACTCACGACCACCCTCTCTATGTGTCTGTCCATCTTTAGGCTGTCTGTCCCATCTCTGAAGAGGACTGATGCTGGCCTGTATCAGTGTATGGTGAGGAACAGGATGGGAGCAGTAATACACAGGAGAACAGAGGTGCAGGTGGCATGTGAGTACAGTTCGACACACACACACACACACACACACATTGGCACAAAGTTTACACACCAGTATAATAACACCAGTGCAGGATCTCTTTAATTGACTTGTTTTTGAAGAAACTTAACCAGTCACACCAACAAGCAGCTTCTCTTTTAAAGTCCGACATAAATCATAATTAGCCATCCCTTTTTGCTGTCAAGGTAGTGTCAAAGTAAATTTAATATTTTTTTTTATTAATGAAAGGAAAGGAAAGGGTCTTAGCAAATATATCAGAAATTCTCCTTTTATTTCTGAATATGCAATTAAATTTCAATTGGAATTTAAAATCTTAATGTAAAATGTGTGAAGCATTTAAAATTACCAAAATAATGGGCTTTTTTTAAGGCTAAAGCCTGGTCACACCAGCATTTAAAATGATGAAACTAGTTCATTCTAACTGCATCGCTACAATCAGCGGATTTGAGCTTCCACAGAAAAATCTGCGTTGTTGACCAAGAGAAGCTATCATAGCTTACTGAGAGCGGAGGTCCTGACGCCACGTCCGGTCCAGCCTCTGAGCTGCTAGCTTCTGTAACTCAGTGCCGTCTCTAATTCGGCATTCCTTTCATCTCCCTGAAAGAATTAAACATGTTCCTGGGGTTCACTTTCCTTAATCTAAGACGAATCAGCATCCACTACGCCTGCTATTAAAAAGTGTGTTTGATTTTGACTAAGTAAAAACCAAATGATCCTACAGCTCCCATGAAACCAGCGTGGCAGCATTGGTATTTATATCATCATAGCTTGTTCGTAGCTTTTGTTCGTGTCCGTAAAATTCACCAATGCTCTTCTTAAGTCATTATTCCAGTTTTTTGAGCGGTATTCTGCTGTCTGAAGACTTGTACAGCGTTCAGTCCTCCCTGTCCTGCTGTTATTGCAGACATTTTTGAACTAACTGCGACCCCTCAACTTGCCCATGTACTCACCTCATCTCTGAAGCAGGTAGTTGTAGCCTGTGAAGGGCCAGGGTGGATGGGAAATGGTGTTTAATAAAGGCCGCTAAAAATAGCTATATTAAATAAACAGCAATATCAGATTGTCTTTCAAAAAACTGACATCCTTATCTAACCATATTAAGTGAGCCTCCACAACTCACTGTTGAGAAAGGCTTTGTTCCAAAGCTGTATTTTTGGTTATAAGCATTGTTAAAAATGTCCATGCGATTTTGAATGAACTTTTCTTACTTCTGGAACAGACCCTGACAGTTCTGGTTATTGCACCATACACTTTTATTAAACCTTGTCTGTCCGAGTATAAACCGCTCCACAAAAGAGGAATGGTTCGCAGACAGTTATGAGGAGTGGATGGTCTTTTGATGTCTTTTGAATAAATTGTATGAACTTACTGTACCGTTAGCGACCAGACCAGCCTTTGCTTCTCTTCAGTAAAACTCGTAATTAAATGGAATGATGTTCAGTCGTGAGAAGAAAATGCCAGGTGACGGTAAACGGCAGAGTACAGAGAAAATAGAAAGAAGCTCGGAGAACCTTTCTGACAGAGTAGCACTGACATGCTCCTGGTTGGCTACAGTATTTTACCAACTAACCTTTTGTGAAGAAATACAGATGAATTTCCCTGTACCCATTCTGGTGTGGCCAGACCTTGACACGGTTTTTTCAGCTTAATGCTTCTTTTTTTTTTTGACTTAATGTAACGTGGTATTTGGTATTGATACTCACACTCTTCATTCCTCTCCCACCCTCCAGTTTTGGGGAGCTTCTCCTCTGAGGAGCAGAGAAAGACTGTGACTCAGGGCAGAGCAGCCATCATCGGCCTGCCTCCCCTCGCTTCTTTCCCCCGACCCCTAGTCACATGGTTCAAAGATGGACACAAGATCATCCCCAACAACCGAATGTAGGTGTCTCTTGCATTCTGTGTTTCTCTCTCTCTAGCATACACTCATGTTTATATAGTGACTTCTGCAGACTCAGGGGAACAAAGTGTATGTAAAAAAAACACAGACTTGAGGTAAAGTTTTAATTTTACAGTTCTTATCCCTCAGTGGTATATTAGCATGCTCTAGAAGCAGAAAAGGTCTTTTTAATCTTTAAACACCAATTGTTATGAATAATAAGCCATTTAGATAACTGACCCTTTTCATTAGACATCTGTACTTAGACATTTTCACGACAAGATAAAATGTTTTTTTTAATGAATCACATCTACAAGGTTATTAAGTAATTTTAGGTGCACCAGAAATGTTTCTTATTTAATTGTTCACAGGAGATATGTGGGCCCCTGGACATGTTGTGCAAGCTGCATTTCACAGCTTTTAGTTTAATGCCGTTGTCTGATTCCTTTTGAAACGCCTGTAATTTGCATATTGTTCTTTATTATTCCCGCTACAGCTATCCCGTCAGTGATGCCATTTTGAAAAATGTTCAAACAGTGTATTAATAATGTAATTATTCAGACAGAGAAGGGAACTGCAGGTTTGAAATGAAAGATTTTCAGAATAATTTGCTATAGATTATTTTAAATTATTTTGGAATATGTACCTGTTTGAATCTCCTCCTCGGTGAAAGTAGACCTTCAGCGGTTTTGTTAGGCTGCTCTCACACTCTGAGATAACTAACTCTCTATTAAGAACACCAAATGCTCCCTTGTGTGTTATTGAATGAAATTGTCAGTAGCCTTGCTGTACACGGCCTCGCAGTTAATGGCCAGACAGCAACTTTCTCTCTCCTTTAATGACAGTCACTACCTCAGAAGTGCTTTTGAGAAAGCTGGAGTCAGGTTACATAAGCATTTTTTGTTTTTGTTTTTGTTTTTGTCAGTGGTTCACATCAACTTTGACTTTGCTTTTTAATTTGAATAAACATGGAAAAGGGCTCTCCTGTTAACTTAATGGGGTTTCACTGAGGCTTAATGACAGTGGACTGCAATTATTTTGCTGCTCAAGACACAGTCTGCATTGAAAGTGTTTACTGTCTGAGCATCAACACTACACTGCGTTAGCCCGCTTAAACTGTACTCCCTGCTGCTATCCATGAAAAACACAAAACAAGGAGTCCTTTGTTCTTCTTACTTTTACTGATTGTTTCACGACAACAGCCTATTTACATATTTTAATAAGCAAACATACCGTAGATGGATGTGACGAAAAAAGTGATCAAAACGGGCAGTTTAAAGTCAATGCCAGAGATGTAATGTCGCTCTTGTCACCCTCATCCCTTCTTAAAGTCACAGCCCACAAATAAGAGCACTGCCAAACCACTGGCAATTAAAAACAATAAATAAATAAAATAAATAAAGAAGTAACTGACATGACAGTAAAATAGAGGTGCCTAATGCTACAAAAGGGAGCTAGGAAGCTCTTTTCTGTCACATCCATCTGTCTGTTAATTAAGTGGTACCGACTCCCAAGGATCAGTTCTTAAGTTATGAATCAGGAGGTCCCAGAACACAGAGAGGGTGCCGTTCTGGCAGGTCAGGGGAGAGAAAAAATTCACAGAGCACATCAGAAATCCACGGTGCTTGGAGCACAATGGACCACACGTAGGTGCTAGCTGTGAAGACTGAACAAAACTAAATTAAATGCAAAAATTGTTTATTATTTATGTTACATTTATTAATCAGAGCATTCACAATAATCAGCGAGGGGGGGGGCATTGAAACAGCCGTTTATAGCTTGCTTGTCTCTCTCTCTCCCTCTCTTTTTGACTGTCCCTTCACCTCCCTGTTGTTTCTCTTCTGTCTGTGGATTGCTATGATGAGGGGAAATGGAATTAGGGACACAAGTTCTATTTACATCCACGAAAAGCAAGCAGGCTAAGAACTAAGTGACGTGTTGTGTTCGTCTGTCTATTGATCTCCTCCACTCCGTGTCAGTACTGTGGACAGCCAGCACCTACACACGCACCTCCTAATTTAGCCATACTCGTTTTACCATCTCATAGCACAAACGCCTACTGGCTTAGCTGTGGGGCTGAGAGTAAACATATGCCTGTGTTAATTTAATGGCCACTCCCATCCATATCGAGGTAGCACTGGCAGGCAGGGGCATAAAGAGCGGCCCAGGCGCCTTTTACCTCGTCCAGGTCCCTTTGTAACATTCTCAAGTGGTCCTACTGCCACTAATAAGTCCAAGTGCGAGTCCCACTGCACAGTGCTGCTACTGAGGCTGTAGACACGGGGTATGCTTGAAAATAGTTTGTTCGACCACATTGGAAGGTTTATAAATATTTGTAGCTGTTACAAAAGGTTACACTCAAAGGTAGGGTGAAAAGCCTAAAAGAAAAGCGGTCAAAGAGAGGAGCGAGACACCATAATCATTTGAATATTGGGATAATGGTGCACACCATTTCAGTCTTTCCTGTGAGGTAGATAATGTTCGACCATCCAACAAACACTTCAGTTGGAGTATACTGGCACCTTTAGTCTTGTTTTACTACTGACATGAACGTGTGGTTAGAGAACAGTATATTGGCATAGATATTATTCATCTGTTCTAAATTAAGCCTGACAGGAATGGAAGTCTTACTTGAGGCTGTAGATCCATGTTCATATGAGCATAAAGAACAAACCATTAAACTTCCGGTTTACCACAGCATTTTTTACACGAGGAAAAACCAGTATGATTATGTTAAGTGGAAGCATCTGTTCTGGAGGGTCCCCATCCAGAACCAAAACTGACAGGAGCCATACAGAGGAGTTGTCACATAATTATAGAAAAAGAGCAAAACATATGCAATTAATAGTAAAAGCAGAAAATGAAGATAATGAATGTTGAGTTGAAGCTGAAGTAGCTGCATAGATTGCAGGGTAAGCCCTGATGTAACAATTGCAGCAGTAGGTTCGCAGAGCATTTTGAACACAATATGATTTGAGGGAGCTATCGACTTTCACAGTTTGGCAGGTGCGCTCAGCTGAGCAGGCAGCTGAGAGGTCTCGCCTTCTGATCACAACACATGACGCTGTGGCCTGTATTGGAGCCAGTGCATGTAGCTAAAGTCGCTAAGTTGGCTCCATTTCTCTTTGCCCTTCATCTTGATTAAGTTAAGAAAAAATTGATAAACATCCTGGCTAAAACTGCACGGTCCGTGCATTTTAGTTTCATTAATGTTATTATTTAATAAGGTAACTCATTCAATTCAGGGTTTCCGTCAGCTGTTTAATGCGTACGGAGTTCTGAATATGTGACTGCCTCCACTAAAGTTGTAAGAAATTAATGCATTTTCATGAAAGAAAATGTAAGTGACATTCTGGGAATAGAAAGCAGAGGTGCTGTTTCTCACAGCACAGGCCTTACACCTAATGTAGGAGGTGTTTTATTTGGACCAAATACAAATTACATCCAAAAAAAAAGGGAGACATGTCGCCGCCAATATTTGATATAAATAATCTGCCTACCTCCATTAACTCTATGGAGTGTCAACCACAATGTCTCCCTTCCTTGAATGAATGAGGGAGTGAAACAGAGACAAACTGCAGCCAGTGTTTCACATGGCACACACCTCCGACAAACAGCTGGCACAGCTGCACTTACGACCATTCAATTAATCAGGGAGAAAATTTCTCTCTGACAATCACTGTGCTTGCTAAAACCTTTAACAGTTGATCAAAGGCTCAGATTCTGGGTAGCCACAAAACACTATAATTGACTGTCTGTCATTCATGGTGCTGTCTACCTAACTTCAGCAAGCACACCAGTTAGAGGACACAGTACATAAAAGTCTACTTGATGTTACCAAAGAAAATCTGTCCTCACATGATGATAATTAACTCTTGTGTTATTCATGCAGTGGGTCTGATGTCTGCAGGTTGTCTAAAAAAGTTTTAAATCGTAATTTAGAAATATCAGACCTTAAGTTGGGTATTTGTTTTAAATGTCAATGTCAACATTAGCATTTCATCTGATTTATTTTGAACATGGAAAATACAGTCCAAACTTCCTCTCTTGCTCACTTAGATCAACCACCACGAAGTTTCTTTCATCATTGTAATTGTGCATTTTTAGGTTGTTACTATATCAGGTTGTTATTATATTAGTATTTTTGGTTGTGGGGTGACGCAGCCAGGCCTCCAAAGTAAGAAACAGACTGAATCAGACTCAAGGACAAATCTGCAGACACTTAATGAGTCGTGTATTAATGGTTACTTAAAACCTTTAGAAAAAAAATCTGTCCAAAAAGTACTAAATGCATACTGTGCAGCGGTTCTAACCCATGTTTTAAGTCTGAAACATGTTCACACTGTCTAAATAAATTTAAAATGGCGGTATGCAGCCACTGATGAACATTTTTTAACCATGTGATATTACTATTTGATAATTATTTATTCAGTGTGATGTCTATGCAGGGAAAAAAAAAAAAAGTAAAATGTTGACAGGATGAAAGACACAAGTTGAGAAGTTTCTGAGAAGCCCTTTCTCCCCATTGATTGATGAGATTTTTTAAATTCGTATTCCAAGTCTGAGTACACTCATAGGTAAAGTGACATTGGGAGATTGTTGGGGCAGAGAATATCTGATTGGTGTAAGACTTTGTCTAAAATTCAAGGCTCTTGCCCCAGTACCTGTATCCATGGCAACCAGATAAAAATGACAGCTGGATCTGTCACTTGCAGTGTCTGGTTATATATTTTGTGGTATAAAATAAATGTAAATGATGTATAGTAACATTTCACTCCCATAATTTCATAATATTTAACCGTTTTTTCTGTTTTTGCTCTTTAAAAAAACACAAACTTGTACTATGAATAGAATAAGTGAATCTCACTTCTTAATTTTCAGGTATTAATAGAATCTGGAAAAAACTTTTATCTTTGCATTGTGAGATGAAATATTCTGATTTGCTTGAGCCCCGCACACACACACACACACACACACAAACACACACACACACACCGTGATGAACATTGACTCTTCCTTTGAACACTCACAGAAAGACTAATTTGCACCTTTCTTCACAGCTCCTCTTTTGTCACGAGGCATGTCTTCCTCTCCCGTTCCCCCTCTCACCTCCCCGATCCGTCTCTCGCTCCTACTTTTCTGCCTCTAAATTATTCTTTATTTTGCTTTGTTCCCTCAGATGGCTCTCGTTCTCTGTCTCTTTCACGGCCATTATCATGCTACAGGATATACTGTCATACAGAACCCATAAACTTCTGTTACTGAATAAACTGCTTAACTGCTGTGGTGTATGCACACAAACACAAACACACACCCAATCTGTCTCTCCAGGCCAATCTCATCGCGTCTACCTGGCTCAAGCGTCTCTGTGTGCGTTCATGCGTGTCAAAGCGAGTGCAGTGAATATTTGCACGGCTCTGCCTGTGTAACGGTGTAAGTACGCGTTTGTGTGCGAGGTTACGCTGGCTGATCCTGCGGTCCGGTGAGACGGGGCCAGATGGTGCCTGGCAGTTGGCTGTCTTCGCGGTGACCAGGCTGATGATGTCGTTTATGAAGTTTATTGATCCGATATGCATCGCTCCCTGAGTCCCCAGCCCCGTCTCACTGTCTGTCTTTCTGCCTCTCCCACCACTCTCAATTTATGTCCATGTGCCTGCCCCTAACCCCACTCAGTGTATCTAGCACACAGAGTCTCACTCCCTCTGTCCCACACAAACACACATCCTGTCTGTCTATGATCATTCCCAAACTCTCCAGCCCTCAAAATACTGACCAGCAAAGACCTTACAAGCTGTCACTTCCCACACACTCTACTGTAATCTAATGGAGCCCTCACTCTCTGCCCCCTCCTTCTCCGTGCGGCTCTGCCATCTCTCTGAATTGCTGCCCTCCCCACCAACAAAATGTTTTTCTTCCCTTCATCCTCCCATTTTCACATGGGCTCTGAACTTCGGACATATTGAGTCTATTTTCTCCTCATCTGTCCAGCAGCACTCAAAACAACTTTGGGACAGTGCTGCCACCTCAGCGCCCCTGATGCTGATATACTGTATATTTTAGCTGTGACCTGCAGCCCTAGTTGAGAAGAGCGGACTGCTGCTTTTAATTAGCTCTGAGGCCTGTGGCAGATGGATGTGAAATGATTCTGATAGCCAGCAGCTTCAAGAGGACAGCCAGGCTGTGGAGAATTAGAACTCTCCTTTCTTCTTCCATCGGGGAAACACGGAGCCCAGATTCATCAAATAAAGTCAGTGATCTAGCACGGCTGGATGGACAGTGAATATTTCAGTTTCTTGTTGCTGGGGACTGGAGTGGTGCAGCGGAGAGCGCTGTTGTCGCAGGTGGTCAGTGTCAGGACTGGGCCTGATGGGAAATATTTGTCCTCGTAGACCTGGCCTAAGCATCCATATGCTGTGGATGTTTGTGTCTGTGTGTCTCGACATTCATTCATTTTAATTTGTCAAACACCACTTAAACAGAGGTAACAGAGGGAGTGATTCATTATTTTGCCTCTTTCCGCACGCACGCACGCACGCACGCACGCACACACACACACACACACACACACACACACACACACACACACACACACACACACAAACACACACACACTTAGCAGAGGTCTGAACAGAAGGAACTTTCTCGCTGTCTGAACTTTGTGAGCAGATGTTGTGTGTGTTTGTGTCTGTGAGCATGTGCACATATGCATGTGTGCGTAATAGACAAACAGCAAGATCAAGAGAACAAAAGAGCATCATTTGCAGGGAGACACAAAGGATGTGTAGGCTTAGATCCCACCACATGTTGAAAATACAACCAGCCATTTGAAAGGTCCTCCATCCACGACGGCTCTGCTGCGGTTCATAATGACTCATTTTCTCACGGCAGCCAAAGGGGAGGATCAGAGTGACTGAAAAAGAGGTAGAAGAAGACATGAAAATAAACTTACGGGAAATGAATATGGAGTGAACACTTTAAGCTCATCTGAATCCATTGTGTCTGGAACTTAATCTTTGGAGCCAACAGAAGCTTAGATATTGTATGTGACTTTCTTCTCAATGATATGATTTAGTTACTTTTGGGATTACAAACACATCCCAGACATGTAGGATTTTAAGACATGCAACTGTACTACGCACCGCCATGTGCCGAGGTTTTCTCCACTTACTCATATATCCTGTTCTACAATCCCATATCTCTGTGTCTTTGTTGAGGCTTTCATTTATTTTTAATGCATAAACTGACTTATATCCTGAGTAAAGTTTTGAGTTTCGTCCTGGTTTTGATCTAAATCAGTATTGATTTGTACATAGACCGCTGAGATACTTGGTTATTCAAGTCAATGTTTACATGATATTAATGCTATCTAGGCATTTGTTCACCTACTGTATGTTGCTGAAGTTCTGTCTTTGATTCTTCAGCATCCAGCAAATCTGTTGTTTACTGTTTGTACAAACTGAGTAAACTTAACAGTTGAGGATGAAATTTAGTTTATGGCTTCCTTACATCTGCTGCAAATAACGTTTATCTGTTGAATGTAGCTTCTCCATCTAATCATTAGTAATGAGAGACGAGTGACAATAAAATTTATGCACCGATTACTGCTGTCAGACTTTCACTGTTATTACAGCATTTAGACCATAATGGGACTTTTTATCATCTTTTTCTGTGTTTTATAAACTGTTACGTAATTTGTGTTGGGGAAATGATGTTTACACGTGCAAAAGCATGACCAGGATGCTCCGAAAACTTGATCACAACCAGGATCCTAATCTTCATCCGGTATGATGTCGAGAAAGTTGAATCCAAGTCAAATCCAAAGTTCTCCACATTTGCAGCACATTTAGCAATGGTATTTCACATAAAAGGCCAGAAGAGTTGCTGCCTTGGTATGTAGTATGCTCTCAGTTGTGGTGAAACAACTAGTTAAAGTATTGCAATATTTCTTCATTAGCTCCCCAAACAGTCTCTAGCAATCTTCTTGACGGACAGGCTAAATTTACCAGTGTGACTTGCTTGGCAAAAAATGTCCATCGATGTCTTCAGTTACTGTGTAATTTCTGCCAGTGTAGTGTTTGATGCCTGTGTGTTAATGCCATGTATTAGCCAGATGAATTTTCTAGAAAATATTCGATTCATGGACAGTCTGGTCTGTTTTTTCTTTTGGGAACCATGCTGCTGTCCTCCTTTAAGAATTACAGTGACCCCGCTCTTTTAATTGACAGCTCAAGTAAGACTTGTCATGAGTAACTGTAATTGTCGCAGTTCGTCAACTTTTAAAATGGTACAGTATGGAAATATCTACTGTACATAGGCCAAACATCTACCTGAAAAGAAGTTGTGTTAAAGTTAATTGCCTTTTGTCGCTAATTGGAGTGGACACTGGCTAAAAGAAACACCACTATGACGGGATAAAAAAAAACAGCGTTTACAAGTTAACATTTAACATTTCTACATAGATTAATTTTAGAGAAGAAAATAAAAGACGGGACATAAAGTGACAGGAATTCCTTTTTGACGCTTGCCTGAACTTCATATTTTCCAATTTACCTTTCTTCCCCGTCCCTGCCTGCTCTCCTCTTTTTCCCCTCCCCTCTCTCCATCCCATTCCATAATTGAATTGCTCCTTTGGTCCTCTAATGTGGCGGCAAATAACAGAATGAAAATTCTCCACTCTAAGCTCTTCCATTTCCACTTCGATATCTTACCTCTCTCTACATTTCAGTGGATATTTGTATGTAGCTCTGTCTCTCTCTTGTTTGCTTCTGATTCTCACCCTCCCTCTCATTTTGTCTTTATTTCTTCTCAGGTAGTATTAGCAGTTGTCGATCCCAGTTCAAAGGGAAAATGGTAATCCTGGTATTCCTCTTGACCTTCAGTTCACTTTAGATTGTGAAAGAGAAATTCTGAATAGATTTGATATGTTTAAGATTGAAGAAAAGATGTGGAAATTGATTTGGCGTATTGTTGTTTTAGTGTTGGTATATTTTTGGGTTGTTGAGACAGGTCTTGTTTAAAAATAATTATTAACCAGTGGCACTAATGGGCCTAATGGGCCGATGGGTGCAGCAAAGTCTGAAGCTAATACACTTCAGTCAGAGACACGGGCGTCAAGAGATTGACCATTATAGCAAATGGTTATACAGTTAGGTTTAGCAGAAAAGAGTCTGCTGTCAAATAATCTGAGCAGAAATTAATGAGCAACATTCAAATATTTGCTTTGCTTCGCCATTTCTTCTGTTGTTGATCAGCGTGATTTTGAAATGTTTGTTAGTTTTTATGTTAGTTTGTTTTTTGCACGGGCGTCATGAGGACTAATGACATCTCTGTGGAAACTAATATTAGGATTCCACTGGGAAAACTGATCCCCACTTAAGAAGCATATACATCAACATGAACTTTTAGTCAGATCAACGACAACAAAAACGGTGCAAACTGGTGGTCTTATGGTTAAGGCGCTTACTACCTAACTGCAACATGTTCTAATTAGTTCCGTGAGGCCACTCTGTTGATGCAGCGGACATGTCAGTGCAGAGGGCTCTGGTACAATTATGCAGGGCTGTCCAGCAAAAAAGTTTAACTTGACTCAGCTTTTGCAAGGGCACTGTATGACATCATGACGCTGCGTTGGCAAATCAAATATCGGTAAACGGACATTTCCAGTAGATTACTTTGTAACATGAATGCCGCATTTTGACAGTTTACCTTGGGTTGGCCACAATTCAAAATAAAATTATTAAATGTGGTGAAGTATTTTGGAGCATTACCAGCCTCCAAACTCATGGATCAATTCCTCAAACTAGACATCTTGGAACATGTTTCATGGTCATATCAGTACTTGAAGCAATGTGCCCCCACCAACTCAGACCCTTGGATTATTTTGATCCCAGGCTATTTTCAGTCAGAACACCCACTTAGAAAATATGTTTATGACCTACCTCCTGCCTTGGGGGAACACTGTGTCCCTCTTGACACAGTTTGACAGCAGAGCTTCACCAGGAGAGCATATTTTGTGTTGCTGTCTGTAATTAGACAATGGAATCATCTGAAACCTTTGTTTAACTTTGGCAAAATGGTTAAATTGTTTACACCTTGACGATCTGTGTGTGTGTGTGTGTGTGTGTGTGTGTGTGTGTGTGTGTGTGTGTGTGTGTGTGTGTGTGTGTGTGTGTGTGTGTGTGTGTGTGTGTGTGTGTGTGTGTGTGTGTGTGTGTTTGGGTGTTTACATACAGCATATAATACATGCACAATGTATTCAGTTGGTGATTACTAATCATGTGTCTGTATTTGTAATCAACAGTGTAAATAATTGGAGAAAGGATTTCCTAACCTTAGACTCTTGCTTCCTTACAACTTTTATCAACTTCTCTTTATGTCTAATTTAGGTCCAATGTCATACATTTTATCTGCTTGCAAAAGACTGGTTGTTGCTAAAAAAAAATTGGCCAGAGGCGACTTGTTCTACCACCACACTATTATGCATGAATTTTGCAGTAAAGAAATCAGATGACTTGTTTAATTTTTAATGTTATCACTGTAATGCATGGGGGGTGGGGGAGTGACACGTGTGGCAAAGGGAGACAGGGAACAAGGGGTTGTTTTAATTGCATTACATTTTCTGGTAATATTATTCATTGTCAAGGTGGAGTGGGATAGAATTGCATTATGAGGACAGCACTTTAGGGCCTGCTGTCGGACTATGAATATTCATTGCTTATTCTGCCAAAAGCAATTTATTGTAGTTTTGTTTAAAGTTGTTGATGTGTTTTCCAAGTCTGTAGGCTATAAGTAGACCCACATGTATGGCACAAGGTAAAAAGATTTTGTTTTTAATAAATTACATTTTCTCTCCTATCTTGACACAGAATTGGGTGGATATTTTAGAGTTGATAGCACCATTATTTTCAGACCTCAGCTCGCAGTCAGATATATTTGTTGTTTGCTGAGATAACAGCCCCGATGTCTAGCAGATATATCAGGTGAAATTGAGATTCCTCTCATCCGTCCTTAACTTGTGTCCCTGTAACTGTACCCCACATTTGCTGTCTTCTTCCAGTCACATTTCTCAAACAACTAAGGTAAAAAGAAAACTTTTTCAAAAGTAGAGAGTAGAAAAGACATTAACTCCGAGGCTGTATTTAATGACTCTCCCAAATGACAGAGGCTTACTCTGCCTCATACACTCAAGGGAGGGAGACAAGCAGCAGGAAAAGGAGTAGGAGGAGGTGGGGTAGGAACAAAAAGCTTCCTAAACTGCAGGGGTGCGACAAAGATGATTGCACCGCAGTTTCAAAATATGTCACTGTTACTGTTAACTACCATGATTTTATTCTCCTTTTAACATATTTGAAATATCCTAGAATAATTCTCATGGTTGTTTTTGTTTATCATGGTACTTTATGTACTGTAACAAGCCCTAATAGGCCATCGTTTACATTTACTAAGACCCCTGGCCCCGGTATTAAAATGCTATCCACATCTTGATATCTGGATAAAACATTCCCATAGAAGTGTCACTGAATTTACAATAGCCTTTATTTTGATCTCAGACACACTCATCTACAGTTGATGTATGCAGTAGATTCTGTGTCATTCAGATCTGTTAGAAGTACCACTCGCAGTGTACAACCATCATGACTCATTCTGAAGTTTGCCATCCACTCAGCTTCACAGGGACACTCCAGCGTGATCAGGCTACGGTAGTAACATTCACAGCAGCTGCAAAAAACTACCTACCTGTCTTTTCCTTTGCCTCCTAAAACGGCAATCTGTTCTGCCTCGAACAAAAAGTGAAGACATGCTGTCCCATGTCACGTCAAATTAACCCCTACCCATATGTATCATTTGATTACACGTACCTGACTTAGTTATTTTTGTTTCTCGGTGAAATTTCTTGACAAATATTAGGTGAATTGCCATTAGAATTTGTGACACACATTAATGCCCCCCTCAGGATGAATTGTAATAACTTTAGTGATCCCTTAACTTTATATCTAGTGTCACCACCAGGTCAAAATTTGGAATTGCCCAATACTTTGGTCATGACTAAATGCCCGCAAAACTCTCGACATTCCCATCATCCTCAGCTGTGTTTTACTGCTAATTGGCAAACGTTAGCATGCCAACATGGGAATCATTATACCTACTAAACATCAGCAGGTTAGCATGATCTTAGCAAGCGTGTTAGCTTGCTTAAGTTAGCATTTAGCTCAAGGCACTGCTGTCCTTAAGTAGAATCAGACAAAGCCACTCCAGTCAGAGTGCGGACAAGAATGAGTACAAATACCTGTTAGTAAACATGGGCTGTGATCTCATTTTAATACCAGGTGTAAATGAGCTCTAATTCCTTTACATGTACAGTTCCATTACTCTTAACCTTTTTAAGTGTTCCCACGTGTGTGTGAGCCTGCGGTATCTGCGTTTAGTGATTCTCCGCTCATCTATTTCTGTTTGCCATGGAGCAGCTGCTTCTGTCTGAACTGATCACTCAAAGCCAGACAGAAAAGAGAGAGAGAGAGAAGTGTGTGGCTGTGCGTGTGTGTTTCTGTGTGTGTGTCCAGTGTGCTAATGATGAATCATTTTATGGATGTGTATCTTTGCAAGGTGCAGTGTTTTTTTTTAATCTATATCGGATTTGCCCTTTTTCCTCTTCCTCCACCTGTCCTCATCTTGTCTCTCTCTCTACTGGCGTCTCCCTGCCTATGTCCTATATCATCTCAGGAATCATTATTCCGCCGCTACAGTCTGAACCAACACACTCCCACCTGCGAGCTTGTGTTTCTGCATGTGTGAGCGTGTCCTCTGTCTAAAGTCGTTAAATATTCTTAAGACAGAGACCTCTTTTAATTATCCACTAATCACACTTTTAATTACCTGCCACGCACACATCCATCACTGACTAGACTGTACACACATGCACACAGACCCTGTGCACACACATATACTCGCACACACACACATCTGTCATTGGAAAGAGTTTTTAACCTATTGACAATATAGAGAGAGGGCCAGCAGAGGGGAGATGAATAAGAGAGAGAGTGAGAGACAACACAGAGCAGCGAGGAGTGACTGATGAAGTTGGTGGCTGACAGGTGATTACCACAGAAGAGACCATGAAACAAATGAATGAACAAATGAATGCAAAATGCAAAATAGGTTGTAAATAAAAACACAGTTCTCTCAAGAGATTAACAGTGCACATTTATGTTCGCCGTCTTCCGCACTATAGATATCTTTGGATTTCCCACGCTAAGCATCCCCTGGACAGCCAGACAAAAACAACACAATGCTGATTGACTGGTTAATATCAGAGCCACAAGATGACATCCTCGAGATCTGAGCTCTGGATCAATAACCAGAAGGTCACAAGTTTCTTTTCTCTCAGACACAAATAAAGGCTAGATTTTAGCGCATCCTGCTCTCGGGAAATTACACTCTCGCTTTCTGTGCCCTAGCCTCTCTGCTCATGTATTCACGTGGGAGTTTTGTGTTTATGATTTGGGGGCTTATGTAGAGAAATAAATGCATTCACAGTGTTTAAGATGGTGACCCGGTGTCCCTTGTTTTTAGTTTAAACACTTAGCTATCCAAGCTTATTGAAGAAAACTCTTCTCACTTCCTCTGTCACTTTCCCTGTTCTCACTGCTAGGGTGGGATAGAGGATCCCTATTCATCATTATCACCTTGGCTCACCAGATAATTACAGTGTACCACAAAAAATAGACATTCGCTCATACATGCACACAAACATGTACATGTACGGTAACACACACACAAACAGGCTCAGAGACGTCGTTCACACTCATGACGGTCTCTAATTTTGTGCTGCTGCAGAACCAGCCTTCACAATGACATTTACGTCAGCTGCCCATTTTGCACTTGTGCCTCTTGGGCAATTTTCTAGCTCCAAACAAACCTGCTTTCGCCAAAATGGGTGGAGTTGCAGCTGAGGCAGTTTCTATGCCGAGCAGGTGGCACGCTGCAATTTAGGTACCTTTTTAGCATGAAATTGAGCTTGCATTTCTGCCTGCTATTACAAAACGATAGCGAAAAGAAGAATTTTTGTTGCCTTATTTGGTCGACTTGGACACATGAAAAGCCCTTTCATGTCTTTTTTTGTTTTGCCTTTTTCACTTTGATTATAGATTTTTCATTTAGTACACTTAAATAGATATTAGATACACATCAAAAGAAAAGTCTGCACATGGTTAGATTCATGGATAATTCTCACCAAAGTACACACATACACAAATATGCATGCTGGCTTAAAGTGGCGACCCATCATTTCATTTTGAGTCGTTTCTATTAATGCATGTGCGCTGAGTTTGTTTTCCTAGTTTCAAGAAAACAGACACAACAACGTCTGTCACCCTGCATGGCTTTTGTAGAAGGAGCAGGTCAGTGTGAGTGATGCATTCACTGACAATGTAGCTGCGGGCTTTGTGCACATTTGAAGATCTATGAAAGAAAGTGTGTTTGTTATAGAATAATGTAGATTAAAATGTTTTCGCCTGTAGGCGGAATCATTTTTTTGTATTGTATTGACTTCCTTTCACCATGGTGACAAGTGTATCAGTTAAAAACCCTTGTTTTATAGGCGATGCTGTAACTGTGTGGTTGTGTCGGCATTGATAATAAAGCAGACACATTGTGCGTGTTTACTCCATGCAATTGCTACTGACCTTTACAGCTACCAGAAGCAATTTGTCTACATTTAAATAACAATATATGACTGGATTTTTATAAATCAGCATCAATTATCAGTGTAATCCTGTGTATAAAAAATTCCACATACGCACAATGTCTATTATTTACCACACCATGGTGTGTCAAATGGCTGTACTCAGCAGTGAGCAGAGTTGAAGCTATTCTCAGATTTAGGCGAGCATCCACAGTTGTCGAAATTCATAGAAACAGTGATGCAACTATGCACAGAGAACAACTGTATCAGGAAATTTCCAATAGTGTCTTACAACTTTTAATTTGAAGGTACACTGTACATTGTGAGATGATGGAAATTTGTAAGCTGTCACATGTTGTTATACCATATATACCGAGCTAGCCATCCCCTTAATATCTCTAGTTGTATTAAACAATTGTAGGCAGTTTTACAAATTGGTGACCAGGCTACTTTATGGCAATACTGAACATTTTCTCTATTGATTAATCATCAAAAATCATTTCATCATGAAAAATTCCTTCAAATTTCCTTCAAATGTCTTGTGTCAAAGATATTACATTCACTTTACTATTTTAAGACAGTCAGTGATTATTAAGTTATCAAAATAGTTACCAATTCATTTTCTGTAGGTCAGCTAATCGAATTGTTGCAGCTGTTCGATTAGCCAAAAGCACTAAACCATATATCCAGCCATGTAACCATGAACATTTAACACCTGCTGTGTGTAACATACAGTACAGGGTATATACAGGGTCGGGAGTCACACTCTTTTTCAAGTTCAAACAGTCACATGAACCAGAATTAGAAAATGATGGGTTATTTATAAGTGTCAAGAGTAGCGGCTCTCTGCTCAGCTGGTCTCTTTAGCTGGGAGCGACGGTTTTTGAGAATAAGGTGTGTTTCTCCAACTGAGAGAAAGACAGAGAGAGAGAGTGAGACGGAAAGACAGCAAGAGAAGTCACCACCAGTTGTGTGGTTAATTGGAAGCAGACATAATTAGTGCTAATTACGATAATAACCATTCGTCTAGAGATCCATCCACCTAATGGGACTCAAACAGTCACTCAGCTGCACACACACAGCCTCACAAAAGGAGCTGTTACCATCCATCCAGCCTCCTTGTTAGAAGAATGCGGTTTTCTACTGTAGATGTAACGTACAACCTGTTATGACAGATATCTTTACCATTAAAAGCAAATGTTTTTCCCTGTGCATTTACGTGAATAACCGCCTGTATGTGTACATGGATGACAAAGAGACAGCCAGACAGTCATAAAGTAAGGATAGAAAGGAAGGAAGTCACTGAGCTCCTGTAGCTGAACAAACAGTGAGTGGAGAGAAAAGTCTCCCCCCTCTGTTTACTCAACATCTAGCCCTATCCCTCTCTCCTGTCTTCCCTTCCTGCCTCCATCTCACCCTTGCCCCGCTTTGCTTTCTTTTCCTGTTTCGTTGCCTTTCCACTTTCCTCTGCCTATCCCTCAGGCCATGCCAGGGGACATTAAACAAACGTAGTCTGTCCAGCAGCCCTCTCTTACTCTTACTCTTTCTCTCTCGCCTTCTCGCTTTCTCGCTCTCTCCCATACAAGCACACTCACCAGTTACTTTCAGACTGCAGGCCCTAGGCTGTGTGGGTACGAGGATACTCCACTATGTGTGTGCAGGAATGCACTTCCTCTGCCTTTGTGTATATGCGTGGTTTTATGGAGGACTTACTGGCAGTGGCAACTGTCCAAGCCCGTGAGCGTCCACAGAGAAGTCTCCCTTTCTGTGTCCTGTAAAGGTGATTGAGGTAGGAAGCCTGTGATTTAGGCACTGCATTAATTACAAGTCACAGAGCCGCAGAGTGTGTAAGATAGGAAAACGTTTTCGGAGTCAGTGAAGGGGCTGTTAAAATCTCTCACAAACACATTAGTGTTCATTACTGCTGTGACCTCTACCATCTTTCTTTTTTGCCCCCTCTCTTTCTCCCTCTCTTCATTGGTCTCATGTGCAGTCACATATGCAGGCTGTATTTCTCTGAGAGGAAAAATCATCAAGATTCATCAAGCAGAACCAAGACATTAACAAAGAATAACTTTAGATTGGGTTTTGAGTTATTAAGAAAGTGTGGACGGAAATGGGAATGCATTTTTGCCATGTGAGAGGAGTTGTACACTACGTGGCCAAAAGTGTGATGTCCTCATATGCACGTTTGGCCTGAGACTGCAAAGTTCCCCCTCAAGGAGTTGGATAGTGGAGGGGGTCAGAGTTTCTGAACCTTTTTTCATCAGGTTCTTTTTAGTGTTAACTATGTACATAAGTTAAAAAAAGTGTCGCCAGCCAGATGCATTCCTCTCTCTTACTGTTACTTTGAATGTGGGCAGTAGTCAGCCTATGGTCACCACTCAACAGGGACATTCTTTAGCACGAAACACCGAATTTGAAACATCCTGCTCTGATTAATTACCACAAAGCAAACATAGAATGTGCTCAATCAATCGCCTGCTGAATTGAATCAGACAGACCCCTGACGCATCTCATCGCATGATCAGTTTAGCTACTAGGTGATGGTCTAAACAGTCAGCTCACTCCTTAAATACAGAGCCTTTGCTTTGTGAGCTAGTGTAATAATTTATTCTGATCTTAGCAGAGATACTATTTATGTCAGGTGAGGCAGGGACACTTTACTATAATACGTTGTGAGAAACCCTGGACTGTTTTTGTAGGAAATCTTAATGCTACAGCATACAGTGATATTTTAGACGTTCAGTGCGCTTCCAACTTTGTGACATAAGTTTGGAGAAGGCTCTGTCCTTTTTTAACATGACAGTCCCCCCCATGCACAAAGCGTGGCCCATAAAGACACAGTTTTCCCCGTTTGGAGTGGAAGAACGGGCCTGGACTGAGCTCTGACCTCAACCCTTTCTAGCAAGTCTGGGATGAACTGGATCATTGACTGAGAGCCAGGACTTATTAGCATCAATTGACCGGCCTCTTTTGCTTTTATTGCTGAATCAGAGCAAATCACTGCGGTCAGAGTCCAAAGACTTAGGAAAAGCCTCCCAGAAGAGTGGAGGCTTTTGTAACAGCTTATTAATGACTATGGTTTTGGAATGAGGGGTTCGGTAATCTAGCGCTGTCAAAATAGTTGCCAATTAATTTTTCTGTCAATCTACTAATCGATTAATCAACCGATTGTTTCAGTAGTCACATATGGGTGTAGGTTCAAGTGTCCATATACTTTGTGTGAGCGTCCACATAATTTTGGCCATGTACTGTGTTATCCTGCCAGAGGTTGCGTAAATGTAGGTCTGATCCTATGGCTCTGAATGTGCCCAACGGTTTGCTTAAATGAAAGTGAATGTTTCCCTGTTATCATTTTAATGTTGTCCAAAATGTGGTGGCCGTGATTGAAATTGAGATAGACAGAATCCATGCCTTCTAAATAGTTGATGCACATTTTTAATGCATCAGCAGCCTGCTTCCATTACTTTTTCTCATTTGGTTCAGCTCCAACAGGCTTATTATAGGGATGTGGAGTTGTTTGGTGGATGTTTTGTTGTTCTGCCTTTTGTTGATTACAAGATAAAGGGGTAGCAGACATTTTGTGTTTTAAGGTGTTTTAGGGATTTATTTAGAACAAGTTTGGAACAAGTGCCTAAGCTCACTTAATAGCTGTTGCAGCAGGAATGCCAATGACAGTCCAGCTGTGGGACACAGCTATACCACCCTGCTTAGTAGCAACTACAACAATTCCTAATGCAAAATAAGTCACATAATATTAGGGTTCCCAGTATTTTATTTTTTAAACCACAAAATTGTAATTTTGTCAACACATGGTCCATCATTGAAGAGCTGAAGAGTTATAGACGGACAAATTGTTTTTAAGTGTGAAGTAGCTGGTCATATTTGAAAGTGTAAGCCAGTTTTACTCCTGTATTTACAAACATTATTTATACAAACTGACTTTGACAGCATCAGAAAACATTAATGACTTAGTTGTAGTCCAAAAAAGTCAGTTTCAGAGTAACAGCAGGCTTCAGTCATTGTCAGTTTTATTGGTGGTGCTACCCTTTTGTTTACAATAGAATCCTGCATTGAGGACAGTTAAGTTGTGAATTGGAATTCTAGAAACAAAATCTCAAGGCTTTCTTTAGACTTTATAAAAGAATAATTGAGTTTCTCTCTTGAATTTAATACGGAACAAATTTCACTGTTAAAGCCAGCAAGCAGAAACCAAGTTTCAGATTTCAGAAGTTTGGGTTTCATAATTTATCTTGTACGCTATGTTTTTCATCAGTCAGAAACTCAAACAGATGTTTTTTGAAAGATAATTTAGGTGAGCAAGGGTATTAAAAAATATTCAGCCTATATAAAGTAAAAAAAAATCTTCAACCTCAGGCTGTGTTAACAATAGTTTCATTTAAACTATGCATGGAAAATCCCTAAAGCAGCAGATATGTCAAGAGCTACTGGCATTGGTCCAGTTTCCAGTCTTTACTCAGTTAGACTGTTTAATCCCATAACAAAAACAGATCTGTCATATTTTCCAAAACTACATGTAACTGTAAGGTAAGTCCTCTTCATTGTTTTTTCATTTCTCTGCTCACCACCAGGATCATTCATCTTTTTTCCTTTCTTTGTACTAATACGCTACAGTGAGGTTCAGTACCTTATATCATCTGAGATATTTTATCCTTGTGCCCAATTTACCCCAAAGCATCGCAACAGAAACTTTCTTTCAGGCATTGCCATCAGCCACCAGGGAGGGCATCATTTGAAATCAGTGAAAAGTACTGAACTGCCAGCTTCGTGTTCACACTAAGTTTCAACCAAGTGAAGCAAATGAACCGAGAAATGCAATTCTCGATGGATGACTTGTATGTTTATTCTCATGAAGTCCAATGAAGTTACAAGACAAAGTTTGAATTGTTTGTTTCTGAATTGAAAGGTGAAAAAACAGGCCACATTAAGGGGTCTTCAAATCAATGAAATTAAAAGAACAATCCGAAAAATAAGCAATTATTACAGCTGGAAAAGATGAAAGTAAAGTTTAAAGTTTAAATAAGTAATAAGGATGCCTTGTTAATGCTTGTAGTGATTGGCTTGACTGTTTTTTTTTGGCAGCCTTTGTTTGCAGTTGTGCAGATGAAGAAAGATATAAGCCAAAAATAGCTATCATAGTATATATTAATGAATATTGTGCAGAAGCTCTCCCATCCTCTCTGCATTCAAAATAATGCACTCTCTGCAGCTGAGTTTTATACTTACCAATTACTATGGGATAGAGGAAACCACACCACAGCTCAAGCTGACGGGCAATTTTTGAGAGCAGGAATGCTTTAAAAATTTGAATACCTCAGCCCTTTGTAAAGTTTGTAATATTTGAAAGCAGGATTTTTTCAGGTCCATAGACACACACACACACACACACACACACACACACACACACACACACACACACACACACACACACACACACACACACACACACACACACACACACACACACACACACACACACACACACACACAATGACGCCTTTAGCAGGTATAAACGTATGTACGTTAACTATCAATCAGTCCAACAGAGGTTGTATTCATGTGTCCACTGACTTAAACACCAAAGCAAACATCCGGTTTAAACGGCTACAAGGAACAGTGAATGCTCCCAACTGTGTGAGTGCCTGTGTGAGAAGGTATGCGTATACACCGTATGTGTGGCTGGCTGGCTGGCACTCACTTCGGAGATGAAGCTGCCAGAAAGCCTTCTGTCTGGACTCAGTTTACAGTAGAGTGTCCCTCCTTCTGCCCCGCTGCCACGCTCCTCTACCCCGAGCCTCCGTGCGTGTGTGTCAGACGCACTGTGGTTTAAGAACATGGCACGCTGCCTATCAGAGATAGAGAGGGAGGGCAGACAAGGCTGAGGTGGGCTCTGTTGGCAGGAAGCACGCACAATCACACACACACTTAAACACACTTAGACGTAAAAAAAAAAAAAATCCTCATTCATGCACTGACTCACTCACTCATCTTCTGGCCTGTGACACGTGTGTGCTAATTATCTCTAGGCACACGTGTGTGTTTGTGTTTGTGTGTCTGTGTGCGTGTGTGTGCCTGTTTGCATGTGAGCGTGTCTTTGTGTGTCTGTTTTTAGCATTCAGTCTTGCAGTGCGGACACCCGTGAGTGTTTATTAAATGAGTCTTGGGGCCAGACACTTAATGAAAGACCAATCTGGCTTGGTGCTTTGGTTCAAAGAAGTCAGGGGGGAGGAGATGGGAGGTAAGACAGGACAGTTGTATGGAGTGAGGGGGAAGGATAGTGTGACAGAGAGACAACTAGAGAGAGAAATGCAAAGAAAATTGGGAGAAACCAGGAAAGAAATGTGCAAATTGTAATCTGAGTGAGAAGGGAAAATGGGATTTGAGAGAAAGAGTTACAGAGGCTGTTTTTTATTACTTGAGTGTGGGTGAGGGATACAAGGAGGAATGCAGCAGGAGAAGGGAATATGATCTAGCTGATTACTGTATTTTAATTTTTCCTCCTCCGTCGGGGGAAGAACTGTCACACACATACACACACACACACACACACACACATGCAGACACATAAGCATGCAGAATCATGCACAGTTTTACAATTGAGTTTGTCTTTAATTAAAAGCCAGAGCAATTTTGCCCAGTTTGATTAAATGTAGAACTAAAAGAGAGCAGAAAGTTGCATGTTGAATTTGTTATATTAATGTAGTTGAGCTACATTGCTATTCAGTCAGAATGAACAGATGCATGTAAATTGTTCATGTGCACGCTTATTTGTATGTCTGTGTATGTGTGTCTGACTATATTGTAACTGTTAAGATGAGATTGCGCAACCCAGCCTCCAGCTACTCAGAACGAATTGGTACATTTTATTATTTTTTGAAGAGAATTCCAAATGAACTGAGGTCCTCTAATCTCTGTTGGCTGACTCCTTATTGGCATATTTCATTCCTTTTCCTCTGTGTTGCTTCTTAGATATGAAAGTTCCATGTGAAGATTTAATGGGAAATCAAGCCTGAGACCTCCCAATTTGGTACAAATGAAAGTGTGGAGCAAATCACTGTAACCATCAGCCTGTGTCATCACAAGTAATTTCACATGTAAATAGTACATATAAATGGAATATGTAAATGAGGAAAGATACTACATGAACACATACTTTTAACTCAACAAATGTTCAGATGTTAATATGCTATCTTAATTGGTCTTACTGCTTTCTCACACCCGCCCACTGAGCGCCTTTGACTTTGAATGTTAATAACTTAGTGGATTTAGATTCCCTCGAACCTCCCAGGCGCTCTCCTCCCTTAGACTCTATAGGCAAGTGGAGACATGCCTTCACTGTCTATTAATCAGCATGTGCTGGGTGAAACAGATGTGATAAAACGGGCTGGTCAGCGCAGTTAATGAGCTTAACAGCTATAAATTGCATTATAGACCTCGGTGAGGATGCAGAATCTGTTACTACTTTGCCATACGTAAGAGAGAGCAGGAGAAAGGTTTGGTTAAAGTCTCTATTTCAGGCAGCGAGATGTGGTTGAAAGCGCACACACATACATGCACACACAGAGCAACATACACACATAGATTGTACACTCATGCAAATAGAGTGTCAGTGTTGGGGTTGAGGCTCTGGCTGTAGCGAATGTTCTCCTGGGAAATCACACAGAAGAATTCCGTCTGCATGTGAGTGTGTGTGTTTGTGTCTCCTCTCTTCTTTTCTCTCCTCTCTCTTCTCCTCTATCAATATGTAGATCAATCAGTAGTGCCTTTGCACATACAAACACCTCCATGTACTTGGCCACTAGATATAAATCTCCTATTCATGCATCAACACAGCTTTCTTAAAGCTATGGATACTGGTAGATCACATTGGTTGTTCTCCATTTAGTTGTGCTAGCATGCCATTCATAACATTGCAGCAAGGGTGGGGTGATCACTTAAACTGGATGTAGATTGCATTTGAGGTGGCAGCCATGACACTAGTTATCTATCATCTGATAATCAAACAGTAGAAAATAGCCAAGATGCCATGGTAAACTTTAATTTCATCTTTTCCGGCCGTTTGGTGTTTACTGCAGAGACAGTACAGTACATTTCCCAATCATTCTCAGCCACTGCAAGCCATGCAAAATACATGTTTATTAGTCTGTAGTTTACATTGCTGTTGGTACAGCACCATGCTGTTGGTGCTGTTGGTTTACCTGCCACACAGAAACATTGATTCAAGTCGGAATAAGTAGCATGCTGTTCTGTGGACAAATTTAAATTGAGTCTAAATCACGTCCATCCGGCACAAACTGGCACTGCACAGACCTTGTTTTGGAGCTCACCCATTGCTGATAATTCAGCATAGCTAAACCATGTTCACAGAAAAATACGCCTATCTTACAAACACACACACACGCAGATGTTTTGTTCAACATAATGTCTTTCCAAATCTACGTGCATTCCTTTTCCAAATAAAAATGTGTTTAAACATGCAATATTCACAATTATTGCATATCTTTTCTTCTTTTATTTTTTATTTGTGTAGCCCAAAATTTGTCTCGCAGGGCTTTACAATCTGAACACAGCATACAGCCTCTGAGTAATTGTGTTGCGGGGGCACAGAAACAGGCTGAGTCTATAAGAATAAAAGACAGTCATTTCATTTTAATATGCTCTATTCTCCCTTTGGTCATATTGATTTCATTTCAGTCCTTGCTCTCAGGTTAGGATATTGGGGGATTTCCATCCTCTGACACGCTGTAAAATCAAGTAGCATCACTAAAAACATCAACCTGCGCTTCCTGCCTGGTGGCAACTGTTCCCATGCAGACAAGCTCAAACACATGAGCACTACCAATATATTTTTTACCCCCCTCGACTCCCTCCTGCCATCCTCCTTCCTATCCACACCGTCTCCCTCCAAAACCAACTCTTCCTATTATGCTCCCCTGAAAAGCAACAGCAACACAAAGACTTTTTGTAAGCGATTGTTTCTTATCTCAGTGGCTCTTGTGAGGACAGTTAGATCTTGAGGTTCTGATTGTGTGCGCACGTGTATACTGTATGTTTGTGCAGTATTGATTGCTGCGGGTATGTGGGGAAATGACGATGGATCAGGGAAAAGACGGAAGAACAGAAGATAACACACAAACAACAAGATTGGCCAGAAGAATGAAAGAGATACAAAATGAGCCACATATCAATCTGAGACAGGAGGAGAGATTTATTTAAGCTCTTTGAATCCTCTTTCCTTTCTGATGCTTGTATTCAATGTTTCCTCCCCCCCTTATGAATTCTAAAAGATCCATGTACCAAACACTCTCCTCTTGTCAGAGTCTCAGTTTGAGCAGTGTTCTTGTCTCAGACGGAGCAATGCTAGAATGAGGCATATTTTCCTTTTCACTTTTTGTTACTGTTTTTTCTTATCCCTTTTTCTCCCTGTGTTTTGTTTGTGCCCTACAGAGCAATCACTACGGACAATCAGCTGGTCGTCCTGGCAACCACTGCGACGGATGCAGGACGTTACCATGTCGAGGCGGTGAACGAGATGACAGGAGAGAATGTGACAAGTCCCGCCGTCTACCTGAGCATCTCAGGTAAAAACAGACACCCTACCTGATTCTAAAAGCGGTGGGAGAAAACAAACAACAACACTAATTAGCAGTGTGTGCAGTCAGAACATCAGAATCAGTTTAGTCTAAAATGAATCCATGCAGAACGTTTAAATCTTATAACGAGAAAAAGAGTCTATGCCATAATCACATATGACTGATTGTGGATTAGAAGATTTTCCGGCTCTTTGCGAAATTGCTACTTGCTCATTATTTGATTTTATTTCACCCCTTTTTAGGCTTTTGAGGAGCTTGATTAAGTGCTGTGTGTTATCACTAGGGTTGGGGTTTGATAGCATTTTAATGGATCTGAATCAGTCTTACTAAAAAAAAATAACTAAAACAAAGATTTATTTGAAATCTGTACTAATTGTTGGCTCAGAAGACAGTTTTGATTGGTAGCCTAGTTATAATTAAATGAGAAGAGCAGCAGAACATATGAACAGTGGATTAAATACCTATACGACAAATTACTTTTTGTAAGCTACAGTACTTGAGCCAAATACCGGAGCTGGTGATTTTGAACCACTAAGATGAGAAGCCTAAATTATTGATGTCGTATGAATGAAAGTTAAACTGGGAGATTCTAACAACTGAAAAACACCTGAAACAGTTATTTTGTTTCTTTGGAGAAAAATCAACACTCAGAAAAAACACTGTCCACTCACAATCACTGAGTGATGTCAAGTGGTGGTCCGAGTCCTGTTTCTTTTATCCCACAAATAATTTTTGGCAAAGGCAACAGTCAGAGCTGGCTACAAAAAATAATAACACTGAGGAGAGACAAAACTATTTAATAAAAGATTGGCTAGACTTAACGCATTGCAAATCTATCAATCTATATTTTGCCAACCTGGAACTCCATCCAAAATGAAAATGGCTATTAGAAACCAACCTTAAGCCGAAGACATATATCACAATTGTTGAGCCAATTATGAACATGAATATTGGGCGTGACGACTGATCGTACCAAGCTGGGCGGGGTCTGCTCTGGTCTATGTCAGTTGATGTTAACAGATAAAATCATACTCATGTGTGACATGTAAAGATTGTAATCTTAAATCTCCAGATCCAGTTGCTGCCATTTTCAGTCACAAAGATTTGCTTATACATGTTTGATATTTACGACTGACATTGGCAACCAATGATGTCACTTGTATGTCATCCAAGGGAAACATACTGACTGCCTACATTTACAGTAGGGTTATATGTGTGTGTGTGTGTGTGTGTGTGTGTGTGTGTGTGTGTGTGTGTGTGTGTGTGTGTGTGTGTGTGTGTGTGTGTGTGTGTGTTTGTGTTTGTGTGTGTGTGTGTGTGTGTGTGCGTGTGTGTATAAGTCTGTGCCTTTTTTTTTGGCCTTTTCAGCACAAATGTCACTGCATTTGAACAGTACAAGCTGCTGGTTGCCACCCAGCAGCTTGTACTTGCTTTCGTATAAGTACACACGACAATGGGTATTCTCACGATATTTACAGGGTTGTTCACTGCCAGAACTCCATTTGTTCCAGACCAGTCATTAAGTGTGTTGTCTGTAGCTATATTTACTCAGTAATAAGGTTTATGCTCCTTCCTGACTGTGGTGAATTTTTGCCTCTCCCTCTGTGTTTCTGCCTGTGTCACGGCCTCATTTGGTGACTCACTTTATTGCTGTATCCTTCTCTGTATCTCTATTGGTTCTCCTTGGAGGACAGAGGATATACTCTACAGTCAAACAGTCCTTTAGCTGAAGTGTTCACTATATTTAAATGAGAAAGGGAGGGAGTGCTCTGTCCCTTGTGGCTGTATAGTGTTTTAATTAGATTCTCTTTACAGGGCTGTATCCTATGGTATCCTTTGTCACAAATACACACACACTGACACACACACAATCACATAAATATACGTACAGTACCTTGTTACAGCTGTCAGTATAGAGTGCTCCCTTGGGCGTTTTTTGGGAATGGTAAGGGTATAGTTAGGCTTCACTGATCAGTCTTCGGCCATAAACGTCAGTGTGTGTCGGTGTGTGTGTTTGTCTCTGTTTATTATTGAGTGTTTTTCTACAATAAACATTTCTTGGGTAAATATCCTTTGGGAGGAGTAGAGGAAAGAGGAATTAAATACAAACTGGAAGACTAAAGAGTCAAACTGATGCAAAAAAAAAAAGGCCAAGATGTGAAAGAGAAAAGAGAGCAAACAATGAAACATGGAAAAAGCAGGTATTCCTATTTTGTTTAGATTCTTAGTCAGTCTTTTTTTGTATAGTTAATGTGACCGTGTTTGGATCATCTTCATGGCTCAGTCACATAGGTAACAACACTGATTACAATGATGAAGTGATTATTGCCAGGCCTGAATCTTGTCAGAAAATCTAATAGAAGATCATGAATTTGGACTGAAATGATGGCTATATTGATTGTTTTGGTTTTACAAATATTCTGGGTTATACTAACAGTTATACATTAAACAAATAGTATCGTGTACGCCTATTTGAGTTTTTTGTAATTGCGAAGATACAAAAACCGGTACTGGGCACCATTATTAAAACCACTAACTAGGGATCTTCCTAATGACTAATTTCCCTCTCGATTGAACGGAAATTTAAATTTATACTATTTGACGAATCGGGGAAGGGGGTCCATCCGGGTACTCCTGATGGTCCACTGGCCCTGCAGATGCGGTGGGATTTCTCCCGGCGGCCAGTCCGACTGTGAAACACGGCCCGATATCAATGTGTTCGTGTGTTTGAGAGAGAGAGAGAGCGGGAGCGAGCGGGGCAAGGAGGGGCTGAGCGAATCAATGCGATGCGGACAGCAAGTATAATGCGCACATTTCGAAATGAGGATAGGTAAGTACACCTGTCCTCTATACCATGCCACTGAACACACAGAACAGCACTGTGTATGCTACTGTACTACTGTCGTATATTACAGTACATTGTATATCAGTAGTTACAATAACTTACAGTAACAGTTCATTTCGTACTGAAAAACCATTCACATCATGTTTTTGCAGATTTACTAGACAACTGCTGGAGGAAGAAGACAGCTGTTCACCCCAGAGCAGGGAGAGTACATGGTAGACATCAGAGCCGACAATAGTATACCCCTACGACAACTGCAACAGCACATCATTACTGATAACATAGCATTCAGCAACGTCCATTCGGTGAGCTTATCTGCGCTGAGCTGTCTCCTGAAAAGACATCACCTACGCATGAAGCAGCTAAACAGGGTACCGTCTGAGCACAACTCTGACAGAGTGCAACAGCTGCACTATGAATATGTGCAAGTAAGCTATGCTGTTCTCTCATTGGTACTGTGTTCCAGGATACTGTTCAACACGGTATTGTATGACAATATGTCTATTCATACTGTAATACAATACTGTAATGTTTTGTCTTGCCTGTTGCCTGAGTGATGGGGCTACTGTAGATGTTGCTGCAGCGGGCCACGAGTTCCTTTACATTGGACCAGAGCAGTCCAGGTTTGTTGTGGTCTGGGACAATGCAAGTTTCCACTGGGCTGCTCTGGTACACAATTGGTTCATTGACCACCCGCGATTTTCTGTACTTCACCTGCCACCATGCTCTCCAGTCCTCAGTCCAACTGAAGAGTTCTTTTCAGCATGGCATTACAAGGCCTATGATCGGGGACCCCACCAACGCATACCCCTTTTCCAGTCAAAGGAGGAGGCCCGTGGTCACATTGTCGCTGTAGCATGCCAGGGCTGGAGATGTCGCTCCAGAGGGTTCCTCCCCTGCTGTCTGGCCAGAGTGAACAATGCTTCTGATGTTGATGATGTGCTGTGGCCAGACCCAGAGCGGAGACAGGATGCACCCTAATTTTTCCTTTAGTCTACAGTAACAATCCCATTTTTGTTATCTTCTATTACAGTATATACTGCATGTGTTGTCTGTTATTGGTGATGCCAAAAAATAAAACATTCCCCTTGTATTTTTTCTTTATAGTGTATATGTACTGATTTTGCATACATAGCCTATATATTTGTGAAAATAAATGTATGTATGAATACTATGATCAACTTCTACAGAAGTCTGTTGTGCCTTGCTCCCTGAAATTGCAAAAGACACAAGTTAGTAGAGATTCCCATTTATCGAATCAGTGCATAGTTGGCATGTAGAAAGGGCCATTCATTTGATGTTGTGATGCAAAAATACCATTTTGACAAGAGTTAGGGTTTGGTGTGTTACGTTTTGACCAAATGAGCCATAGTTTCAGTGTCTAAACACTGGTAAAAGAAAAAAAAAAAAGGGGTTATGACAGATATCACCATAGGTTTGCTGACAGGAAATTTCAGGGGGAAAAAATCTATTTTGTGCTAATGAGATTAAATTATAGTGAACTCAAGTGATGAGCAATTCACTAGGTTAACTGACACAAGAAAACATCTGAATGAACTCAGGCAAATTGTGGTTTTTGTTCGTCTGTAACTCCTCTTAGTTGTTTTTTTTTTTCTGTCCTATCTCCTTCTCCTTCCATTTCTCCTCTCTTTTCTCTTTTCCATTCTATTAAGCAGCCTGTGCAGGATCTGACGCCTGATGTTCGTAGCTGTCAGTCAAATTGTCTATTTCTAAAAATGTTGTCTTTCTATTCATAAATTCACTAGAATAAATGAGATACCTATTTTCTATTCTCCCCCTTTTCTTACTTTGATTCGAATGTTGTGCTCAACTGAGAAGAACAAGTGAGAAAGAGGAGTCTTAGAGAAAGACACAGAAAGAAAGAATTAATGAAGTGAGTCATGCGTGCAGACTGAGGATATGACCGGCAACCTGTTAATGTGAGGACTACTGGAGAAGAAAACTCTTTGTATGTTTCGTTTCCACAAGTCGGACGCACACACTCACAAACACACGCAAGCACAGGCATTAACAGTTAAGATACAGTCACATTTGTACGATCTGTCAAATTCATATTGTGTCACTTTTGTCTGTCAAACTCTGTCTTTTGGCTAGTCTACAAAGGCTGTAAGAGCCGAGAAAAGTGGTACACGGCGAGCTGTATGACCTGCCTACTTGACATATCCATTATCTGCATGTCCCTGACCACTTTCCTGTAAGTGTGGCCTAGACTGCTGAAAATGAAAAGTACTAACTGTCATCTGTGGTTGAGCTGGAAAAGCTACAGCTGATAGCAGCTCAGCAGCTTGGTGAGAGGTCACACACTGTAATCACTGTAAGTACAGTCTGCCTCTGAAATAAACAGCTCCTGGAGCTTTTTGTCACTGCCGACAATGTATGGTGTTACTGAAGACACTTTCAGTCAGTCATCACTGCAAACTGAACATGAGAGATTGGACAGAAGTTGGAATTTAAATGTTCACAGAAGATCATGTGCCGTACAAGGCATCCAAAAATAACAAGTCATCACAGCAACTCGTGGGAGGGAGGGTCAGACTCGGAGTGCAGGTGTGGTCATTTACTTACGGTATACACGTGTTTGATTCAGTGAGTGCGTGTGTTTGCAGTAGAGAAAAACAGTTCTAATGGCCTCAGGGTATTTCTGTTAGTGACAGGAGATGAGGATCCCTACTCCAATTAATTAAGCTCCGTGCCTACCTGATATAATTTCTCCCTCTCTTTCCCTCTTTAATACACACACATTCATACATCCACACAAACTTCAGCCTGTCAGTCAAAACAGCAGTCTCCCTGTTGCCCAGAAGAGTGCGTGCATGTCTGTGTGCTTCTCTTCAGTTCGCAGCAGTGGAGGTCTTTGTAGATTTGTACTTCAGACCATTAAAGCAGCAAAATAGCCCAAAAGAGGGCACTCGCTGGAGGGAGGCTCACGCACACACAGACGTGCAAATGTACACACGTGTAAAAGATATATGCCCGGAAACACTCTTAGCATATCTGGGCATTATCAAAGACGGAACTTCACTGAATAAAGAAATGAGACAAAACGGCTTGAGCCGTCAGACACCCCGAGATAAGAACCGCGATAAATATAATCCCATGTATGTGAATCTCAAATATGGCAGGAGAGCAGAGGGTATGCAGGGTAGACAGGAGAAGAAGAACATGAAGGGAGGATTTGAGAAGAAAGAGTGGGTAAGGGGAATGTGGCAGGCACATATTTGCTGATATAATTACTGTAGCACTTTAAATGCAATCTCAGCTATGGGCTCAATAGTTGATCAGCTGCCTTTATCTTTTCTATGGAGAAGACAGCAATGTCACGCCTGTTAATGATTGCTGAACTGGAAAAAAGGGCTTCAGCATACATAGAGGCACTGCGTGCAGAGTGGTTCCTTTTAAAAGAGTACTCCAAGAGTATTTTACTTCCATAAAGTTGGGAGACTTGCAAGACACAGATTTTTTTTCCGATTTATGCAGTAGAGGCCAAGATGTCCTGACTTTTAGTCCCTAAATTTAATTTATAGCATTTTTTTTTTTTTTTTTTTTTTTTTGCGAGACCATCTTTTTGTGAAACCCTCGTTAATGCTCACATCTTTCCATGACCAGTATGTAACACAGGCTGTCTCTTATATATCTGCATTCTCCAAACCAGCTGAGGTGACATTGGTGACCTCACTCAGGACATTTCTCAGACTTGACAAAAAAAAGCATCCTCCGGAACAACGGAAGATTTTTTTGCAACTCTTTTCATAGGCTGAGTAGCACTTTCACTGAATAGTGAACTGATCTTCAGGGTTGCAGACAACATGCATCTGAGCTTTTTCATGTCAATTTGGGCGACTTGTGTGTGCATCCCTGGATTTTGATGAATAAAATCTGTTAAAATTCTCTACATACTGTTCCTCCGTAATTACTGTATGGCAGGAGTGAATGCAAACTCCTGCCAACAAAATTCTAGAAATAAGTTGTCTTGAGCACAAGAAGGTTTGAAGTTCTTTTGAAAATTTCAAGCTCAGCTTTGATGTTTCATAGTTCTGCACAGTCTAAAATTTAAAACTCAGCCTTGAATCTTCATAGTTCTGCATAGTAATGATTTCACTTATAAATTTGATTCTGCTGAAAAAAGGAACAAAGGCGATCGGTAGGCAGTTTTTTTCCCAGGTGCTGTATACAGTGATGTAGTTGAATAGAGCGCAAATAGAGAGAAGAGAAATCACGACAAGACGAGGCAGTGAAGGAGGAGTAACACAGAAGGGAGTGCTGAAAAGAGAGCTTAGGGACGGATTGGCTCCATGTGCATAAATGCATTGAAAGACAACCTTAAATCCTTTCATAACCCTAATCATTGTATGTGTGTTTTGGGGAAGGTGTGGGAGTCTGAGTTTGATTACCTTAGCCTGGTGATTGGAGGAGAGTCCGTCTGAGTTTGATTACGCCTCCTGTCGGAGACTCCCCTGGTGTCTGCCATTTTATGTAACACGATTTCTTCCGTTTATTCTCTTTCTCCCCTGCCTCCATCAAGCGGGGCTTGTCGCCCTGCGGCCCTTAGAAGTGACGGAGTGGCCTTTGTCAGGAGCTGAAGAATAGACTCGTGTAGCATCTGACTCAGCTGACCTCGTGATAACCCTGACACACACGCAGAGTCGCATACACACTCAGGGTGTCTTTTAGGAAAGGAGATATGACAGCAGAGAGGCGATAAGAGAAAAATCAATAGTATGTTTTGGAACATTAAAACAGAATATAGCACATGGCACAAAAGTTACTATTCCTTTAGAAAGCTTTTAAGAATGCATGGTTTGAAGAATTTGACAAACACTGAAACCTGTTTGTGTTTGTATGCTTGGCGACAACGTTTGTATTGTTATTTTTGTGCACGTCTGTTTTGGTTTCATTTGTTTCTTCCTCTAATCATCTTCCCTCCCTTCCAGATGTTTCCTTTCCACATCACTGACTCTTAAATGAGAGCCTGCCGTGGATCTTTCTGTGTACGTGTGTGACTGTGTGTGTGTGTGCGTGTGTGCGTGTGTGTGTGTGTGCGCGTGTGTGTGTCTTTGCTCCAGGTCCCATCCCAGTTGTTCTTTGGTGCGTCTAATTGGAGGTATTTTAGTGTCCCTGGAGAGAGAGAGAGTGAGTGATTATGTGTTTGTGGGGCAGAATCTATGTGGTCTGTGTGCATGCACATATTTGCATGTGTGTGTGTGTGTGTGTGAGGCGTGCATTGTAGTGTTGCAGACCCTGACACCTGCCAGCCCTCATTTAAAACCTTAAATTTAGGATTAGAGAATCTCCTGTATCCCTCTGTGCAGTCAGGTTGTGTCCAGCGCTGCAGCTCTCATCATGCGCTCAAGGTGGTTTGCATTTTGCTGCATCATGCCTTGGTAGGTTTCGAGGAACACCATAGAAACCTCTCTAAACAACATGGCAACATAATGATCTGTGTCACAATCAGCTTCAGTTTGCTCTACATGAATAGACAGTCTGCAGCTTCTAATGTTGGCTAGGGAATATGTCCCAAGAGGTTTTAGTCAAACCAGTGAGAGAAGAATGCCGACAGAAGTGGAGTCACCCTGGTGACCCATAAAAACAGAACAAATGCCAAATTGGAGGCTGTGTAGCAACTCCCCACCCCTGATCTGAGCACAGGTGTATGCACTGAACAGTGACACTTTTTTTTTTTTTTTTCTCAAATGACTGCTCTTAATTAATTACCAGCAGAATCTATGGCAGTGTTTGGAAGCAGCTGCTAATATTCTGTATTTAACAGCAAGATAAAAATAGCTCAAAGATTTCATAGATATGCTCAGGTGTCGTCTGTTAGACTATTGTCATATTTGCTAACAGGGGCTTTCCTGTATAGAGTATGCTTTTGGTGGGTGCTAAACTGTAGGTGCTCTCAGATTAGAATAGTACATGTTAATATGATATTAATCATAGTAATGACATTTTTCAAGTACTTGGGTTTGTGTAACCACAATCAGAGTCCCAAAATGAACAAAAATGCCACTTGGTCTACCTGTTAGTAATTGAGTTTATTTGCACTCATTGTTGATCGAAGACACAACCCTGAAGCTGAGTAACAATTGCACACTGAAGAAAAGCATAGCCAAAGCATCTTCATGCTGAACTTAAAAAGTGAATACCGCATCAAAGGAGCAATCTGATAGACTTGGGTATGCAAACCATTTTTGTACTTTTTGGACTCATATTTAGTGTTAAAAACCATTTGTTGTTTAATCAATTAGTCAATCAGCGGAAAATTAATCTGCAAATATTTTGATAACTGATTAATTGTGCCAAATATTGCTAAAAAATCAAAAGATTCAATAGTTGTAGTTTATCTGATGTGGGGGATTTGCAGCTTTCTCTGTTATGTCACGTAAATTGAATATATTTGGGTTTTTGGACAGCTGGATGAACAAAAGACATTTGAAGGTTTTGAGAAATTGTAATGTACCTTTTTTTTTTGGTTTTTGCTTTTTTGGGACAATTTATGGATTACATGATTAAGAATTATTGATATTTGTATTCTTACCCATGGTCTGTTTTTAGTTGATACACAGCACTCTGATCAGAGCAGGTGTCATGTCTGACGCATGTCTGACGCTGACAGAAGAGTTTCAGTGAAAGCAACAGGCATTGTTCGGCAAGCACTGAAACTTATTTTGGTCCTGATATTTCTGTATGCTGTTGTTTTAAAACAACCAGATATAGCACTTGCTGCACAACACAGATTTAAACAGGTTCTTTTGAAAATTGAGTTTGGTGACAAAAGAAGACACCACATGGGCTTCAGACACTGCAGTGTGTGCAGGCTTACTTGCCAAATATTTTTGCACAGCAGCCCACATTTTGCGACCATCTGTGATTGCTTTCAAATATCACAAACAGTTAGGTCCATAAGTATTTGGACAGTGACACAATTTTCGTAATTTTGCCTCTGTACACCACAACAATGGATTTGGAATGAAGCCATGAGGATGTGATTGAAGGGTAGACTTTCAGCTTCAATTCAAGGGGTTTTAAAAAAATGTTGCATTAACCGTTTAGGATTTACAGCCATTTTTATACATAGTCCCTCATTTTCAGAGGCTCAAAAGTAACTGAAAAAACCAACAGAATTATAATTAGATTATTTTTTAATACTTGGATGAAAATCCTTTGCAGTCAAATACTGCCTGAAGTCTGGAACCCATGGACATCACCAATGCTGAATTTCCTCCCTTGAGATGTTTTGCTAGGCCTTTACAACAGCTTCCATTAGTTGCTCCTTGTTTGTGGGTCTCCCTGCCCTCAGTTTTGTCTTCAGTAAGTGAAAAGCCTGCTCAGGTGGGTTGAGGTCAGGTGACCGACTTGGCCATTGAAGAATATTCTACTTCTTTACTTTGAGAAAGTCTCGGGTTGCCTTCACAGTTTGTTATGGGTAATTATCCATCTGTATTGTGAATCACCATCCTGCAGCATTTGGCAGAATCTGAGCAGATAGTATAGTCATATACACTTCGGAATTTATCCTGCTACTTTTATCAGCAGTCACATCATGATACGCCTACCTCCTCGAGAGTGTTCTTGACCTGACTAGATGTTGTGAAGGGGTTTTTCTTCGCCGAGGAAAGAATTCTGTAGTCGTCCACTTTAGTTGTCTTCCGTGGTCTTCCAGGCCTTTTGGTGTTGCCGAGCTCACCAGTGCATTCCTTCTTTTTATGAATATACCAAATCGTTGATTTGACCACTCCTAAAGTTTCTGATATCCGTCTGATAGGTTTGTTTTGTTTCTTCAGCCTAATGATGGCCTCCTTCATTTGCATTAACACTCTTTGGACAGCATATGGGGAGTTCTCATGAACAGCTACCAAATGCAAATTCAACACTAGGAATCAACTCTAGACCTTTTATCTGCTTAATTTGTCATGAATTAATGGGAAGGCAGGCCACACCTGACCATGAAACTGATCAATTGTCAATTGTCCAATTACTTTTGAGCCTCTGAGGGACTATGGAAAAATGGCTAATGTAATATTTTTGTTCAACCTCTTGAATTAAAGCTGAAAGTCTACACTTCAATCACATCTTGATGGTTTTGTTTTAAATCCATTGTGGTGGTGTACAGAGGCAAAAACACAAAGATTCTGTGTCACTGTCCAAATACTTATGGACCTAACTGTAGCTTGATGTATTCATTTGGATGAAAGCTTCACTTTTCCTTTTGTGGTTCATTAAGGAAATAAACCTTTTTGTCAGTTGTCGGTGGACTAAAATGGATTAAATCCATTAGATCCATGACTCTTGTCTATTTACAGTGCATTAAAGCAAGCATATGTGGTTTTTCATATAACATCACAGGGCACACTTTCTTCATAGGCCTTTGGCATTGAATATCAAGTTTGTATAGTTTAAATGTGGGGCACTTGATTAAATACGTAGAATTTCTGAAATTAATTAGTGTGTTAAACAGTTACATAATTCTTTTTATGCTTTGAAGAAACTCTGATCAAGCCTTTTGAAGTAGAGATTACGTAGGAGGTCTGTATTCAGGTTGTCCAAAGACCAGTTATGTAGATAACAGTTGTGAGGGTCACTTAACAGAATCACTGGTGCACTTAATTGCACCTAAACCTTGAAGAATGGCTGCTTGTTTGCTGGACTCTCACAGTGTTTTTCTAACATGCATATACTGTATCTATAACCTTGTGCCTGCTAAGGTAATTTGAAAGATCTAACCTTGTGTGAGGACACATTAGGACTACACTGATCTCTTTTGTATTGTAAGTCTGATCATTTGAAGTCTACAGATGTGGAACACACACATGCACGATCAGACAAATAGGCACTAATACTCAGTGGTTTTGTTAAAGAGGCTTGGCTAATGAATCAGTGCTTTGATTAATTCCTGCTACAACTGGTTGTGTCTGGAATTATTATATTCAATATTTCAGTTGCAAAGGGATCAGACTTCTCTCTACTGATCTCCTCTCTCTGTATGTTTCCTCTGTCTCTCTCATTTCTTTCTCTCTCATTCCCTTCTCTCGTTCTCTCTGTGTAATGAGGCTTCTCTGTGGTTCTATAATTAAAACCCCAGTGTACAGACAGAGAGATGGAGCGATGGAAGGACAGACAGGAGACTCGCTCATGGTCTGCGTTAGTATGACAAGCGAACTGTGTGTCTCTGTGTGTGCATGCTCTACTTGTTCCACCTAGTTATGGAATTAATTGCAAGTGTGTTTTACAGCATGATGAAAAAGATTTAGACGCATGTCCATGTATACGGCTTTGAAGACGAACACCCACTCAAACTGTCTTCAAATTCTCTTCCATTAATGAATAAAATAGTCAGTAGACAAAAAGGAGACAACAAAAAGGCAAGTAGTGAGAGAGGTGTCCAGTAGGAGAGGAAACAGGCCAAAAGCCACAGACGGTGGATGTAACAAGTTTCTAGGAATCAATGAACAAGCAGAGGCTGTGGAGGTGAACAGGCCAGAGAACAGGATTGGAGAGAAGTAGAGGAAGAGGTGACAGTGAAAGTCTGAAAGTTTTAGTCTGACACAGGTTTCTGCCAGTGTTGTTTACTTCAGGGTATTCAGGGCACCATGGTGTATGAATTGTCATTCGTATGTGAGCAGTGTTTGAGCTTGGATTGTACGGAAGTCGGTCAAGAGAAAATAATAAATGATTAGATTACCTTAATTAATCCCTAATAATAGTATTATTATTAGGGGGACAATAAACAACACTGTAAAAACTGTACAGTGAGTACTACGAACTTATGAGAACTGATATTAGAAATATAATTTTGTACATGTAACTTATAGCTTTTGATTATTTCAAACAAAAGAGCACTTTTAGGAAATTATAAAATCCTATGGATAAAAAATATGGTGATAAAATCAGACCAATTTGTTGTAGTGATATTAGCTACATTAAGCACGATTGTTTATTGACCATCGGATCATCACTCTATTGGTCTTTTTAAACACCAACATACGCAATCCTCGATAACTTTCTAAGACAGCAGCTTGCTAGGTAACAGCCAGTAGATCATTTGGTAGTTTGGCTAACTCACAATAAATGCTGATACATCTTCTACAATCTAAAACACGAGAAGCCTTCTAACAGCATTGATTCAGAGCTTGATTTTATTGGAGACAGTTGGGTGCAGGGAGGTTATAGTTAGGAGACAATTTATGTTATAATTTATGTTCAGTGGTGCAAAGGCACGCTCTGGCTCGAACCCTTTGTGAGTGTTTGTTTGTGCGTGCATCAGTAAGTCATGCAGCAATAAGAAAATGAAGCAGATGGAAGAGTTTCCTATGTTGATATGTTTGTTCAGTCGTTAAGTACAGCAACTTCTACAAGAACAAGCAGGAGGATGAAGGAATGTGTTGTTATTGCGGAGGATGTAGGCGGAAACATAGTTGATGTACAATCAAGACTGACTAATGCACCTCTCCAGGCAAATACAGGGTAAGGATACCAGCTCACCTCCTTTAAGGAGCTGAAATGTACGAGTACACACGAAACACACACAAGATGCTGAATGATATGTCAAGTGTGCAGATAAGTAGCATGGCGCTCGTTGTTTTAATGATCCTGTCAGTCACACAACTGTCCTTTTTGCCACCTCGCTATAAACCCTGCAACCCAAGACAGTGTGTCGGTCATTGAGCCTGCATGAACATTAATTTTCTGAATAGGAGTTTCATTCCATCTAAGGCCATGTTGGATGGAGTGTTCGTACGTTTTTTCCACTGTGGTCACTAGTGGTGCTTTTCTTGATACTCATTACTGTATGAAAATACTTGAGGTTCCATGATTCCAAACCTAAAAAACCTAACGGGATACGCTGTTCATATGTCAGCTCGTATTAACACACTCTGGCTATATTCAGGCTTTTCATAAACAGTTTTTGGAGGATGCGTGGGAATACAGTCATTGTCAATGTTTTTCAGGTCGTCCTGCTGGGTGTAATAGGTTATTAGAGTAGCCGGGCCACTTAGCCGATGTTAATTTGAAGCAATAGATGTGGAAGAGAAAAAGTGAGATTGTGGGGAAAACGGAGCTGGTGAATGATGGGGACCAGGCCGCTAAGGAAAGATTGGCTAGACGGAAGAGAGGAAAGATAAAGAATGGGTAAATAGGAGAAGATTTGATGAGGTGCTGAGGAAGGGGAATATGTTTAATGGCAGAGGGAAGGCAGCAAAGAGAGAGCGGATCGTGTGTCAGTGGTTGGTGCCAAGATGAGACCAGATGGGAATTAGTGGGGGTGATACTGACAAACTCAGGTACTGGAATACTGTATATATTAATAACTAGTAGAGATGTCACTATTTGTTTGAAATTGTACAATACAAACTATTGTACAATTGTGAGAAAAGATTAAATATTCTTTTAGCAATGATCTGTCTCAATTCAAAAGTCACACTAAATAAATACAACAAGCCGTCTCTTATCTTCCAGCTGGGGTTGTTCATAAAATTCACTGTCGCTGTGATCTGTTGCATGCTTTGTTGCGCTGAGGAAACAAGGTTGTTAATGCAAAATGAGGGAACGTACTACATACTGAAGAGATAATTGTGATACAAAGCCCTCACAAAAATAATGTGAGGAGGGATTTTGGATTTGGCAGTATAGATTGAAAAATTGTGGATAAAGGTTAGGCTGTTTGCTGCCTTCTGAAAAAATAACCGACAAAACAGTAACATTACCACAACAAACAAATCTGAAGTCACCTGTTAGCTGTGAGGTACAAGTGAACAAAACTAATTCATTCTAGAGTGTATTTTACAATTTGGCCACATGGAATGCTTTTTTGAAAAAGGGCCCCTCATATATAATCCCTACTTATGCTTTAGGAAACAGTTTCAAAGTAGGTTACATAATACATACATACATACATACATACATACATACATAATGCAGACTATACAAACAAAAACATTCAGCATTTTGATTGAGCCTGACAGTTCATTCTTGACCTTGGAAAGAAGTTGACAAAACAGTCTCAGACCTCTTGCTCGCTTTTTCCTGCGTTTTCGGCGGTATAACTTTTAAGCCAAACAACAAGTCCCTGTAGCTTTGTCATTTACACATATTGAGATTTATCGACCCAGTAATGTTTTGCATTCTCACACCCATAAGCACACGAATTCACATATACAAAACACTTCTGCCCATGCACACATAGATCCCATCAGTTCATTAGCTTCTATATGTTGAGCTGACACCATGGTCTGAAAGACTCTGTGGGTGGGGCCTTTTACTGTGCTGTCTTCATTTAATAAAGCCTTGCTAAAATACAGCCACGTTTCACACCCATTTACTAATTTACACTCACAGTTATACGAAAGTGTGTTTGTGTTTGTGTGTGTGTGTGTCTGTTTGTTTGCGTGTGTTTGTCCTCTTGTCCCCTGCGCTATCAGTGTGTACACTAGGACATTAGGCAGTGTTTTTTATCAGGGTTTTAGGGCGAATGAAGTACTTGCTAAGAATTACTGAAAAAAGAAGAGATAAAACGAGAAGGGAGATGAGGCCGAGCAGAGGAGAGACAAGGACAGAGAGGGATCGGGTACCAGAGAAAGTCAAAGAAAAAGAGCCGAGCACTGAGCAAGTGCGAAATTGGGAAAGCTTTCTGAGCGATAGAGATGGATAGGGAGGAAAAAAGAGAGAGTGTAAAAGTTGAAGATTGAGAGGGGATGCTGAAAACAGGAATAGATCAACAGGACTTTTAATCCAAAAATAGCTTCCGCCCTTCTCCTCCTTCCTCTTCATTCCTACTTACCTCCCAGCCCCTCCCTCCTCCCCTGTCTGGTTGTTTGGAGTGATTGAAGAAAAGAGGAGATATGTGTTCACGTATACTACACACACACTCGCATACTGCAGTGTTTGTGCTCGTGGACATATCGTGGTCCACAGACAGATAAATGATGTCTATTACCAGACCATGCTGTCCGGAGCCAGGCGGAACAGCTGCAGCCAGATCTCACTGATCTATCACTGTTCTAATGAATCTGTTATAGCCAGGCCCAACCAATCAATCTCTGAGCCACTAAATCAATTAAGCCATTAATCAGACAAAGACCCTAACTGTTCTTGTCCCAATGAGTGATCTCTTTACATATGTACATAAACATAAAGACACAGGCACAAACACACTTACACTATACATGCAGACATTAAGTCATGAAGTGTGATGTAGGCATGCGATCTGCTGTTCTTTGTTTCAGCAACACAGGACACAATTTAAAACGGCTTCGTTTGCCGCTAAATAGCATATTTTCACAAGAGGCACAGCTAATTGAAATACTCATCACATTCACGAAAATCAGAAAATATTTGCAAGTGTGACACTGCAGAATGCTTTGAGTGATAGTACCAAATTATTTGCAGATTTTTCCTGTTTCCTGTATTTGGAATTAGTATTTAATCAGTATGAGAATATTCACTTTTGAAATGAGAGGATTTTACAGTTTTATTTCTGTTTTATATCATTGTAAATGGACTATTTGGGGGTTTTGGATTGTTGGACTGACAAAAGGGGTCACCTTGGGGTGCGGACATTTTGTGCTATTTTCTGACTTCTTGTAGACTAATGGGTATGACACAATGATTGATCCTAGTCTTAAAATGATTTCTCTGTGACGACTCTTATGACCAAGTTGGACTGAGTCTGTTTCAATCTCATCTTGTTTAGATTTAGCGTTTAGATTTTTTTTTCCCTTTCCCTTTCCTAGGTGGATTGCATTATAAAATAGCAAGGCAAACTTGAGAATTCATCTTCTCTCAGGACTTAATTGTTGGCCTAATGATGCAAATGTATTCATAGCCTCACTATTGCCCAATATGTTGTCCTCTGTATTCACTCAGAAAACTCAAAATTTGCTCCTATCTGGCTGCAAAGGCTATAAAAAAGTCTGTGTATGTTGGTGGTAACAGTTGTTTCTGTATGTGAGGAGTGTCTAGTCTTTGTAGGTTTGAATAATCCCATTTATTGCCCCCTTGTCAGTCTGTAACTTTAACTGTTGTGCCGTGTGTATTGTGATATTTGATGTGATTGGGTCTATGTGCGTCTTGTCTTTGCAGTGATGTTGACTGAAATGTTGTCCTGTTGCCCACTGTACAGGAATCCAGCAGCCTAGCTGTGTGGTCGTTAAAGTGAATTGAATGTATTTGAATCGAGGTCTGTTACCCACCTAGACACCTATAGTAACAACAGTCCTAAAAGTTAATTGTATGCCAAACTGTGCGAAACTGGTTTTAATAAAGTCTCGGTTACAATCTGTGTCAGATTGTACAATGTCAGTTTCAAAGCATTTCGGTGGTGAGATGAATGCCTGCTACAATAAAAACAGATAGAAAAAAGCAAATGCAAATGCACTGACATGTCAACAATTCACTTTCATGATTTGAAAATGTAGCAAAGCAATAAACAAGCTTCGGCCTTAGCATTGGCAGGTCTTCAAACCAATCAAGGCCAAGGAAAAGACAGCAACATGACATGTACATTTTACTAAGTGTGTTTGAGGTAAGCGTTTTAGCAGTAGTGTTATGTTGGCTCACCAGTGTGTTCTGTATCATTTCATGTTGTATTCTGATAGCTAGAGTCACATTGTGGTATTTTGGAACTCTATTGATGCAGCCTGTCTTTGGTCACCAAAGCTCTAAATCAACCGTCAGTTGATGTGTATGGGTCTCACCAATTATGACTGCAGACCAAAAATTTCAGCGTGTTTCTCTCACAATGGCCAATATGAGTGTAGAAAAGCCGAAAATCGCATAAAATGGGCCTTAACTGCAAAAACAATTGATAATAAAAAGAATTCAAACTTACAGCCCTTAAGGATATAGTTTATACACTCAGTGAGGGCTTCGTAAAAGGGAGTTTCCCAAAGGGGATCAGTAAACAGTGTTCTCAGTACAGTGTTCATATTTTTTATTATGCTCCAAAGACAGTGAGTTTGTGAGAGGGTTTCTTAACCTTCAAGGAGGTGCCCAAGGAAATGCCAGGACGTGTTACCCTCCATCGATCTGTCACATTCCTCCAGGCCTTGCCCCTTCACTTGCTGGTGTGTAGTTAATGAACGGACTGTGTCAAAAGCAGAAACTACACGGGGAGCAGTGAACGCTGGAATACCACTTGTTTCTAAAGGAGGCACTTAAATTCAGTATTCTCTTAAATATTAGCCGTATTTGCTTATGCTGAGGGTCTCTTAGACACAGTTCTACCAGTCTTTGGGACAGAGAGAAACGATAGGAGAGAGGTAGAGCGATAAAAGCAGAGAAACGGCGACAATGAAGAAGGAGTGTGAGATAGGGGATTACCCTGCAGCATTCTGGATGAAGAAGAGAAAAAAGGGAAGGGAACAGTCTGATTTAGCAACAATGCATCTCCTGTTCTTGTCTCTCGTGGTCCTTTTTCCATCTGGTATTTCACTCTGAGGTGGTGGGTACAGGACAGGGGAACACACACACATAACTGCACCACGTTACTGCCTTGACAAGCCACACCTTTTGATGTAAACTCTCCCCTGTCTTAGATTTGTCTTCCATCCCTCACTTGACTTTTAATATTCTTGAGTTTCTCCTGCAGGATCAGAGGCTTCCTATTTTCTCTCTCTGTGTCATATCAGAGGAGCAAATGTACGGAGGAAACACTCTTCTTTTGAATTGGAAATTATGTCTCTTTTTTTAATGCCATCATTAGGCTCACAGTATGAATTGAACCTCTACATCTATTTGTTTGTTGTTGTTTTTTCACAATTCCCTTGAACTTCTGTTGTCTTTTTTTGAGGCTGAATGTTGTTTATCACTTTCAATTGCACATTTTTATTCATCAAATCATTTCTGCGCTCTTTGTTCGACTCTTGAGGTGATAAGAGGTTATATTTAACAAGGGATTGGTTGTTTTTTATCTCAAGTACACATTTGAGTGCTGGCATCTGTTTGGGCACAAAAAAAACCTAAAGTCTAAAGAGATGGGATATGAAGAAAGGAGAGTACAAATTAAGTAAGGGAAGAAAGAATAAGAGAAAGAAGACGTGGCCAAGAGAGAGACCTGAGGAGAAAAGCAGGGATAAATTAACCTTTTTTTTTTTTAGACGGTGAGCAAAGAGAATGTCAAAACCTGGTGACATTTGGGATTCCATACGAGGATGATTGACACCAACTTTTACCTCTACATATATGGGAGACTGGGCTCTGCATACTGGTTGTGTGCAGGGGGGCATGATTGACATGGTAAATTGGAAAGGTCAACTGGTACTAGTGGTTGGTTCAGACAGGCAGACAGCAGGAAGATGTAACCTTCCCAGAGTCCACATTTATGAGAATCTGAGCAAAAGGTAAGCTTTGGCTAAAATACAGGGGGTTGAAAAGTGTAGGGTTGTATGAAAACCAAAATTTAATATGTAGACCTATAAACTGCTGTTTATATGCTGTATATAAATGATAGCTCTCCTCAATTCTGGTCAGATTTATAAAGTGAGACAGACTACTGGGTGCAAGGAGAGGATGCATACGGACTACGAAAATCCTATCATCTGGGTCCGTCAGGAATTGCTCTGAGATCTGGGGTCAACTCTCCAGCCATCTTATTATGTTACTGGACGCAACTTTGTGTGTATGTGTGTGTGTGTGTGTGTGTGTGTGTGTGTGTGTGTGTGTGTGTGTGTGTGTGTGTGTGTGTGTGTGTGTGTGTGTGTGAGGTTGTGCGCGCACGTCTCTCTGTGCATGTGTCAGGATTGGAAATGGGAATGTTACATTTGTATAGCCATTGATATGAATTTCAAATAGTTGTGTGTGTGTGTGTGTGTGTGTGTGTGTGTGTGTGTGTGTGTGTGTGTGTGTGTGTGTGTGTGTGTGTGTGTTTTAGAGTGAGAAACAGGAACGGAGAGAAGGGAGAGTGAGATTGACAGGGTAAATTAGAATGGTAAGGGTTTTAAGGTTGAACTCTGGGTTTAAAACAGCTAAGAGTGAGAAAGAAAAGACCCAAACATGTTGCTCAAAAAAAATTATTCTTTTGCTTGGGGAATGTGACAGTGGAAGTGGGTGGATGGGAAGAACGAAGCAAAGCTAAGCAGGAGAATAGATTGTCACCAAGGGCGAGGGGTGTCTGGTTGTATGTAGATGGAGAGTAGAGAGGAAGGAAGGCCCGGCAGGTCCGTTTGTGTGTCGTAAGGTGGGAGGAGTGAGCCATGGAGGATGTGGAGGTGCGGCAGCAAATAGGTGATCCGCAACTTAGGACCGAAGGGTCGGCACCTGCGCAGGTCAGCTTGGGAAGTAACACAGTGAAGCATGACACACATAACAACAACCTTTACACACACAAAAGGACAGGTACAGAATGCAGGATGGTTGTATTGAAAAGCCAGCAAGACACACAAATACTGTACTCATTCCCTGGTGTACCCAGACACATAGACAGCCAGAAGTGCAAAAATATACACACACACACACAGTGGCAAGCAGACACAGAGGACATGGTGACCTGCTTGTTTGTAGGTCCTCCAGGCACTGAATACACAATAGTGAATTCATGAATACAAATCATACTCAAGGCTGAAACACACTTAGGCACACGCTAATATTTTCACATAAGATCAAACTGTATTTTAAACACATCACATTAATATCAACCATGATACTGAGTGGTGGCCTGTTTTATATCAACACAGGGCTAAGAGATGGACCAGGAAGGCATCGTTCACCTGTGCTACAATAGTTACATGTTATCTGCTGTGAAATGCACAACAATAAACACACTGATTAAGACGACATGATCCGAGGCATTTCAGAGGATTCGGAAAACAATGAGGGAAGTGAAACTTCCTGGAAAATGTGTATAGTGGATTCAGCCCTATGAACATCAGATGCTTTGTTATGTTGTGAACACACACACACAGTCTCGCTCACGCTCTCTCTGTTGTTCCCTGATGTCCCCATTGTTTCTCTGTTCCCATTTGAAACTGAAGATGATTCGGTATGACTCATCATTTGAATACACACACAGAATTGTATGCCCCTCAGACCAAAGTCTGCATGTTTCTTTTTGTGTCTGATTACATTTATGTGTGTGCTGACCCCCTTTCAGACTTTCCACAATAATAGACTTCCCAGTCCTGCTACTGAACAGCACAAACTGTGCTCTTGTTAAAATTGGTGTCTTTAGGTGTGTTTACAATAGGTCTGGGCATTGTTTTTTTCGATACTATTGCCCGAGTTTAAGTGCTAATATCAAAACAATACTTTTTTCAGTACCTGAAGAAATATATTGTACATACACTCCCAGTGAAGACAATTAGAACGCCCCCCTTTTTCCAGTTAATTTTAGCATTTCAAGTCCAGTGAATAAACTTGAATGGTACAAAGGTAAGCAGTAAACTGCCCAAGGTAAGAAAGAAGGTTTAGGTCACCAAAAGCTGAAAAATCATGTAAATTTCATAGAAGACAGGGCTTTTCAGGGTTTAAGCAGTTAAAGCCTTAAAAGTTAATGCAAACCATTCCTACAGCTGCCCCAACTGTTGTTGATCACTTATGAACCCTCTGTCTGTACAAAGGCAGTGTGGAAAGTTTAGATTGAATTTAGTTCATCAAGAAGTTTCCATGATTCCTTGTTTTTAAAATCTCCAACTGTTTATTTTTTCAATGCCTTCATTCCAGAAACAGAGACATTACATTATGTAAATGTAAATAACAACTGGACCCAGCTAAACCCAATGCTTTCTTATACAACAGCCATGCAATACATACTAGCAGACATAAGAGAACTGTGTCTTACTAAAATAGAGTCTGAAATTGGTAAAAATGTGATTTGAAATCTGAAACTACACTACAAAATGACCAGATACTGGATGCCATATTTCAGTACTTTACAGTCTTCAATACTCAGTGCTACGGCCCAATTTTGGTCGGTACCAACAAGTTTTGAGGTTCCATACACAGCTTTAGTCCAGATTACAGATTAATTTCCGACAGAAATGATGAAGAAATCTGAACTTTTTAACTGTTTATTCTTCTGAATTTTCCTCTCTCTGCTCCTTTAGCTCTTCTCTTCCTCGTTAACTGGCTTGCTCAGCCTTCGCCGCTTTTCTCATACAGTGTGTGTGTGTGTGTGTGTGTGTGACTGTGTGTGTGTGTGTGTGTGTGCGTGCGCGTGTCTGTTGCATATACTGAGTGAACTTTGCACTGATGCTGATGTGCTACGTCAGAATCTAAATTAAGACTCTTATGCACCTTTTTCACCACACATACTCCCGCGGACTCAAACACATACACACAAACACACACCCAGTATTCAAGTGTTGAGTGAGTGGCTTACTGGCTGAATAGGAGCGTGAAGGGGTAGTGTATTGATAGATGAATAGTGAATGTAGATTTTCTGCCAGTAGAATGTCAATGCCATAATTTTCTCACAGCCTACAGTCTTGCTACCACCAGACTTATATGAAATACAGGGAGAAAGGCAGAGCGCGGAAGACAGGGGGAGAAGAAAAGAGTGAATGAGAGAGACAAAATTTGGTAGCTGGCAGTTGATGGATGGGCTGCAAACAGCTCATCTTCTTCTGGACTCCATGATAACATGGCGTTCTCTCTTCCTCCCTCTCATCCATTTTCTCTCTCTAGCTTTTTGTCTGTGTTTGTTTTTTTCGTCCTTCTCAGAGAAGGAGTCTCCTCTTCCTATTTGCCTCCTCAACTCTGAGACACCCTAGAGATACTGATTTATAAAAGCCTGTATTTTCCTTTGCTTCGTTTTATGTGTATTTGCTAAATGTGTCTTTTTGCTGCACCAAAGGGAAACAATTGAAATCTAAATTATATCTCTGCTGTCCCCCCCCACCTCCTTTCTCCCCTTTTCATCCCACTTCTTTTCATCTCATCCTCTCTGGCTGATGGACAGTTGGCAAGAAGAACCGTGGGTCAACAGGTAAAGAACCCATTTAAATTTACATTATCTTCCCTGCTCTTTCACTCTGGCTCCCTCTTCCTAAACAGAGACAAATATTGCTGTGACTCTTCGCTCCAACCCGAAGGTCAAAGCTGAGTGCTGCTCAGCTAAGTGCTCTGATAAGGTCACATTGGAAGCAGTGGTAGGTACATGCTGTAAAAGATGTTCCGCTAGTGGGGTTGCAGTGTTTCTGCCTCATAGCTAGTAAGGAAAACCTACAGCTGGCCACCTTAAACCTCAAGATCGGTCTGCTGTAGGCCTGTATCTATTGGGAAATACAGTAAAATAATCTGATGGCTTGCAGCAGTGGTTGCTAAACTTTTTAGAAAACCAGGACTGCACGGTTCCCCCTTCAATACGTATATGCAGTGTCTTTGCTGGCTAAAGAGTGGTGTTTTGGCTCAAGTGTCTTGAGCTTACATGACACCGTTACCACATGTGAGAATTTTTCCCTGCAGATGAGATACTCTGGTGTGAGACACAATTTATGAAAAGCCATAAGCCCAGTAGCTTTCACTTATTTTTTTGACTTACATACATTTTAAGACATAGTATAAAAATTCAACTGATGTAAATGTCTCTTCCTTTTTTTAATGTGGCAAAATGTTAAAATGTAGGCCTACAGTAAATATACACCCGGAAAAAATGAAAAATCAGTCTTGCAGAACCCTTTGCCTGTCTTTTAGACACCCCAGGGTGTCACATCACGCACTGGTTTACAGTGTGGGTGCAGCGGCACGGATATTTCTCTTGATCTATTCAGCACAGGATGTCTGGTCCTAAAATGTGTTTGAAATAGTCTATTTACTGACTTGGCAGGTGCAGAACATTTATTATGCAGTGCAAGTTCTACAAGGAAAGCTTTAGTTGTGTGTCAGTCGCCTGCTGCTGGCTAGCATCATCAGTATGGCAACCGCAAATGAGAAGCGACAGCTGAAGTCATTTTAGATCTCCATTTTGAAGTATTATGTTTTCCCCTGTAAATTATAGTAGCACTGATTTAGGACTAGATCAGACAAAACCTGAGGCCTGACGTCGTTTAATTCAGGTTTAGTCAGCAGACTCATGTGGAACTGATAATTAAGTCAGTGTTGATATGTAGCGTCTAGGCTCTGACCTCATCACTCTCCACAATGAAACACTACGTTCAGCACAGCAGGGAGTGGGGAGTGACGACGACAACTTCAAGGGGAGCTTTGACTCAGAGCCTACAGGGGGATGCTGGGGTGGAGGTGGGGCGTTTGAAGTGCTATATGAACAGTAACAGGGGCAGCAGGTGACAGCACAGCTTTCAGCTTTCAGGTGTGTGCAGAGAGTGAGCAGCCACCACATTAAAGGCATGTATCAATGGATATATATACGCAGTGGGTAAACTCTCTCCGGTGCCAGTCCTTCTTCCTTCTTGCTGCAGAGTCACACGGGACCAAAGCAGCTGCAAACTCCGTAAGAGTCTTTTATCTGTGCTGATATGCAACCGCTGAGTCACAGGGATCACAGAGTGCTAAAGGCCCTGCTATAATGTGCCTTCATTGGCACATACTGCTATAATTACTTTTGTGCTGTATTGATATATTGTATATTTGTCCTTCTAGACCACTAACCATGTGCAAATGTGTGAGTGCCGTAATTTTTTCTCTAAAAGTTATGCCAGTGAGTCATTGTCAAAAGCGGATGATTTTCAGAATTAATGAGGGGTATCTTAGTTTTCCCCACTGTACCAAAACGTTTGCAGGCATGAAGCAATTGCACACACCCTTATCAGTGCAGTGATGATGAAATGTTACCTCATTATGTCGTTTTGGGTCAAGCAGCCAAAACGCCGCAACTAATATAATACTCAAAATGAATCAAATAATCATTGAGCACTCCTGAGAGCTTAAATCCCGCTCTGCCTCTCCATTACTGCTACGTGTTTCTTGTTTATTCTTTCTCTTTCTGTCCAATCCCTCCATCTCCTCCTTCCATCACTTGTGTGGCGCGATGTCAGAGATAGATAGAAGGTTTGGCAGCTGAAGGAAGAGATGAATATTTAAAATTGGGCATCTTTCTCTGTCCTCTTACTGCTTCCTATTGTCTGTCTCTCTCCCCTTGGGGCTGTGTGTGTGTGTGTGTGTGTGTGTGTGTGTGTGTGTGTGTGTGTGTGTGTGTGTGTGTGTGTGTGTGTGTGTGTGTGTGTGTGTGTGTGTGTGTGTGGTGTGTGTGTGCGTGTGCGTGCGTGCGTGTCAGGTCTTGGCTTGTGGTTTCATATTGGTATTCTAAGGCAAGAGTAGTCAGACGATGACACTTAGCTGTCAGCATGAAGCATTAATGAGTGCAGTGACACACACAAACACTCACCCCACTCTCACACAGATGCACAACGGAGGCAAAACGGAGTAGCAAATGATCACCACCTTCTTCCCTTTTATTTTTGTACACTCCTCCAAAAAAACTCTTTAAAATATTTTTAAAAAGCTAATTTTCGGTAACTTCTCATTTCCAATAACCTTTCTTTCCACCATTCTTTCCCTTGTTTTGCTTTCTCTCTCAAAATCTCATTCTCTTACTCTCTCTTAAACTCTCATGTTGTGTGTACGGCCTCAGTGTGATATGTGTTAGTTGGCTGTGAAACCTGCATACACGTATCTGACAACTCTATTAATACACAGTCGGCTAACACCAGCCTCTTCCTGTGAGCATTTGTGGGCGTGTGTGTGTGTGTGTGTGTGTGTGTTAGTGTGTGTGTGTGTCTGTGTCTGTGTGCGTGTGTGCGTGCAAAGAGCGATGTGTGTGTCTTCACCCCTCATCCAATCCCTCTGCTCTCTAGGTCTTTGCAGAGATTTGTCTCAGTGCATTAAAACTCTCAGATTTACAGTCATAGAAAGATCATACAAACACGCACACACACACACACACACTGGCCTACTCACTGACACTATAGGGAGTTTGGAGTGACTGACAGATTTAATAGGAGAACAAGCTGTAATCTGAGAGAATCCATTCAAAGAGGGATTACATTCTAATCTATGGATGGAATAGTCTTTCATCTCTATCTCCCTCTCTCCCTCTCTCTGTGTGTGTCTTTGTCAACTCTCTCGCTCTCTATTTATCCATCTCTATCTCTTTCCTGCCCTAAAGCTACACCAATCCTTTTACCAGCCCTGTTTTTGTTTTTTCGGTTTTTTTTTTTATCGTTCCCATCCTTGATTTAATTTGGGATTTTTCGGCTTCCATCTGAAGGTCGCGCACACGCTGCACACACACACACGCACACACACATACGTAAACACACACACACACACACACACACACACACACACGTACTCACACATGCGTGCATACTCTCACACAGCTGTGTCACCTCAGCAGCACTTTACTGTCGATCAGCAATGATTCCACTGATGAGAGTATTTGTACCATTGCAATGCGTCAGTGATTCCACATCCACATGTGCACACACACATAAACTTGCAGAATTTATGCTTTTTTTCTTCCGTATCATCAATTTTGATTTATTTTTAAACTGCTTTAACAGCTCCTGTTTTTCTATCACCTCTCTTTCTTTAATGAATCCCTACAGTTCTGATATTGCTTCGTTATACTACAACCCCACAATTTTTTCTCCCCTTCTTCCCGCCATCATTCCTACTCTCCCTCTCTCTGCCACATGGTGTTTCTCATTTGCTAAATGAGGAATCCACTAGAGTTAGATTAAACTTGTGGACACTTTGTAAAATCTTTACAGGGAGCCTTTTAGCTGCCACAGCTGCCAATATGAATATTTCTCCTTGTCTAAGTTGAGGAAGATTAATTTAATAATCCTTGTTTAAACAAAAAGGAGGAGATAAGAGGATGATAGGGAATAAGGGAGGGGAGATAGGCAGTAGGGAATGAGAGATACAGATGAGATGAAATGATAGAGATTTCCTCAGAGAAAAAGGATGTTAGACACGCTGACAGAGAAAAAAGAAGCGCGCAGATCACACAACCATATGGCATTATGCTCTCGCCTCTACTTCTACCATCATGTCTGTCACTCCAGGAAGAAGAAGACCATCTGCACAGCTCCCTCTCGTTTTCCCTCTATCTCCCCCCTCCGAGCCCTTTTCTCTTTCCTCCATGTTCTCCTTTGTCCTACCGGTTTTTGCCTGCTGTCCTGATTAGTCTTTTCACTCCCCTCAGACACACAGCTTAAGTTAACAGGTTGGGTCCACATCCCCCTCTGCTCATTATCTGCGGCTGCTGCTGCCATTAAGGCTGCGATGATGGCTACTAGTCCCTGCCTGACCTCTGCTTCCCACAGTGGACAGCTAATGGATACTCTACTCTTGCTCTCTCTGCTTCTACTCATGCCTGTCCATTGTCTCCTTGTCTCTATCTGTCTCCCAATCCTGCTATCCATCTTTAGTTCTTACCTTTCCAATTGTAACACATTATACAAGATGTTACTCTGCACAAGGAAATTAAAGACAAAACGGTTGTGTGCGTGTGGGCGGGCGCGTGTATGTTTGTGTGTTTCTGTGTGTGTGTGTTTGCGCGTGCTATCATTTGCCCGTCTGCCTGTACCCAGATGTCTTACGCCCCGTGACAGTGGAATATGACTTTTCAGCTCTTGCTCTCTGATTAAAAAAAGAGAAGAGAGAGAAAGAGAAAGAGGAATAAAGAGCAGAGTCAATTACCACCTTTTCCTCCTTCCCTTCAAAGGGGAGATCAAAGCTGCTCCTCGCCTCTCCCTGCCTTCCCTTCATACCCCCCTACCTCCAACTCCTATCAGAGCTAGCCTGTTAATTTGTAGTCCCTACTCCTCCTTTATTGGAAATCTACATATTCATTGGTTATACAGTGTATCAATGAGAAACCCAATGATGTACATACACATCCACACACATACCCATAACAATGGTATGTAGGCTTCACACATTCTGGAAAACATTTCTAAACATTTTTTCTATGTACCTTTCCTACAGTTTTTATACTTATTTTTGTTACACATTTCAAACTGATAACATTGTGTCCTTCTCTTATGAGAGGCCATTCACACCATAAATCACACTCAAACAAACAATTATAATGTTGCACATACGCTACCATACTCTCCCACACACCTTTCAGGCCATAAATCATTCTTCACACACTCACACCACTGTGCTCTTTTCTAAGCACTATTATTGTAACTCACACACACCATCAAACTGTCTCCAATACATCATTATACCCTGGTAGTGTATTTCTGACAGAACAGTGGTGTGTTTGACAAAGAATGATATTGTTTATAAGGAATAATTGTGTGTGTGTGTGTGTGTGTGTGTGTGTGTGTGTGTGTGTGTGTGTGTGTGTGTGTGTGTGTGTGTGTGTGTGTGTGTGTGTGTGTGTGTGTGTGTGTGTGTGTGTGTGTGTGTGTGTGTAAAATATAGAATATATATAGACAATATAGAGACGATAGTAATGTAGAAATAGTAGAAAGAATTCTAGAGGCCACATTCAAACCCTCCTCCTCCATTTCAGTCAGACTCTGACACGCAAACATCTGTTCTCAATCACATATACTGTCATTCTGTCTTATACACCGTTAGGCACTTACTATTATCCTCTCTTATATGCCATCATTCTGTCACATTCTATCCTCTAATTCTCCTCCACATTTACCTAAATGCCCTATACTGTCAAGATATTGTATAAATACTTCTTGGGTATCTGCACTTCTTGAAAGGTCTTAAAAATGCTCTTAAAAAGCATTCAATTCAGTTGCCTTTTAAAAGGTCTTGAATTCCCTTTACAAAAGCCTCAAATATTTTCCCTTAACTTTTGGGAGCTATTACACACCCACAAAATAAAAGTGGGACAGTTTGAATCAGCACAATCAGACCTTCGCAAGCGCTGTCAGTTTAATTGGTTGATCCATCCAGAAACCGCTATTTGTACACAGTTGTATTAACCTTGTACGTTCTTAACTCGCACTATACGTTTCGGTCATTCCTTTTGCACACCCTAAAGGCTTCAGTTTTCAAACTGTACAATTTGATTGACCAGTTGCAACACGGTTGCTCACACTGAATGGGAGCCCAGCTGTGTTGATAATTCCAATATAGTTTTGTTTTTTTGTTTTTTTTATGTACTAGATAACCGCATCCTCAAAAAGGTTGACAAAGGGGAAAAAGTACTGAACAGAAAGTAAGACCGAAAAAAAAAGGAGAAGAATATTGATCCACAGGTGGCTGTTAGATGCAGACGATTTGGTCCATCTGTTTTGCATCTGTTTTGCAGTTCTCTTTATCTGCATCACACAGACACGGCACAGTCTCAGTCGAGTCTGCAGTTTTAGTCTCAACATGTACATTGCTACCCCAGTAATATTAAAATACGCTCACTACAGTTTGTATCAGATCTTTTGACAGCAGCTCGTTAGGAAATCGGATCCTGGAACTGCTCAAACTACAAGACGTCTGACCAACATTTCTGACATGGCAGAAATCCATCCCATCATCCAACAGCCAGATTGTTTCAAATCTAAACTCTCTTCTAAAAGAGCATGAACAACGAGTTTAGGGTTGAAATCTGGCTCAATGTCTTCAGTGTGGCAGTGTAAAACAATGTACTCAATGACTCTGCATATGCAGTAGTTGTGTGTGTTAGAATAAATAATGTGGTCAGTAGAAGAGAGTAAGCTAGTGCATGTATAAACGAGTATAGCAGTGTGTGTGTGCACCTATTTTGATTCATGTCTGAGATTATGCTGCTGTGTGTGCACAAGTGTGATTTATGAGCTAAACTGTCTCTCATATTTTCTCTCTCTGTCACAGATCCTGAGTCAGAGCTTGTGGCGCCAACGATTGTGATTGGACCTAAAGACACAACAGTGGTAGCAGGGAGCGAGGCTACACTGGAGTGCATCGCTAATGCCAGGTGAATTTCTTTTGTGTGCATGCACAAACACACAGACACACACACACACACACACACACACACACACACACACACACACACACACACACACACACACACACACACACACACACAAATGCACACAAGCATGAACAATTCCTTTCTTGCTAGACAGCACTGTTTTCTTCCAGGGCAATTAGAGGACACGGCATAAACTGATAGCTCAGCAAGTCTCTTCCCCCAGTATAAGTTCGCAGATACACTGACACACACAAACACACACATGCACACACACTAGTACCAAGTTAACTTAAGCAGAAGTTGGATCAAAGTCCCAATCTGACATCAGCAGAGAAGCTAAACACACTGGCCCATGCCAAGTGCTGTTTGTACGCACACAAACACGCACACGCGAGCACACACACACACACACACACACACACACACACATACACAAGTTGACACATGGGGATATTACTTAGACTTGCATTCATTTCCTGGAGAACTATCCTAACCTTAACCACTGACCCAAAAATCAACTTTTTTTCCAATTGGGGACATGGCTTTTGTCTCCAATTGGACAAGCTGTCCCCAGTTAACTGGTCTTTGGTCTGAAATTTGTCCCAGAAAGTAGCCTATGACAGCCACACACACACACACACACACACACACACACACACACACACACACACACACACACACACAACCACACACACACATACATACACATACACAATGACACAGGTCATCAGTTCAAGAGTTACCATAAACTCAACTCTAATCAGTTTCCACTCACCCCTCAGATACACACTGTCCAACCTCCCTCTGTGTCCCATATGGCTAAAAAGGCAACTGAACTCTGGCTTATGTGTACCTCATGTAAAACAATTCAGTATTTGCTCTGAACACAGCATTGAGAGACTCTAAAGGAACATCCATTTTCAACCTTATTTCTATGTATTAGCCGTAGGTGGCACGAGTACAGCATTGCTACAGCATATGGAACGTCCTCATTTTGAGTAGGTACAGTTGCTTCGTAGTAGATACACAAGGAGAATGTTACCAATACTTTTGTAACATGCTCACAGAGGCATGTTCTTGTATGAGTCCAACATCTATTGATGCTAAAAAAATGGGGATAATAACAGGAGGACAACAAATCTTGAGCTGTCAGGATTTGTGATATCCTGCACTCTTCTTGTTCACCATGCTGTATTGCGTTTCACTGTGGACTGTTTCTGCAAGGTTTTTACTGAATTATGTTATTTAGTCTGGGTTAGTCAGGCTGCTTTATTCATTTGAGAGCTGAATTTCTTTTACATATTTTTCAGCAGCACTTGACCAGCACTTGACCAATCTTTAGCAGTCAAGGTATGAAAGAACAAGGGACAAAAAGAGAACTGAAACATACCTTGTGTAAAATAAATGCCCAGCAACTGCAGGATGCATTGCCATGCAAATAATGAGAAGCCCGGTCAGACTAAACTTTTTTTTTTTTTTTTTTCATTCAACACCAAGTAATTTTGTCTTTCTAACCCGCTACACTGGTATTATAACTGCAGACAAATCAGCACAGTGTCTCTTGCATTTCTTTTGCCAGGAACAATCCTTTCCACAGGGACTATTTCTGATATCACAGAAGCAGCCACTGAAAGATACTCGCTCCAGAGAGATAATTCTGTACGCGGGGATCAACTGAAAGAGACAAACTATACCACTGAAGTTTGGGAGGAGGAAATCTCCCAAATGCAGTGCTCAAGTCTAAGAGCATCTGCTGTCCAGATCCATTAACCATTAATCAGCCATATGCACCAGTGCAGTCCTGGTAGAGTACTAAAAAACTTCGGAGTTTGACTGAAAATAAGCAGTGCCAGTATAATATTAAGAGCTGTAAAATCTGCTCTTCAGTCTGTGAGTAAACTTTTGATTCTTTTGTTGTGGACAGAATTAGTTTTCAATCCAACCTGTCTTTACCTCGCAGTGTGTCATCTGAGAAAGAGAGTAGCATACCCTCAATTATATCCTAATAAAGGCAAAACAATTTTGTGTCTTACATTATATTAGTTACAGTTGGACTGCATATTAAGTGGACTTGGTTGCATATACATCTAAGTTACCTACCTAGCAGAACTTTAGCATTATATGACTTCTTACAAATATTTGTTGTTGGTGTCTTAATTTCTTTTATTAAATTGGCCTGATTTATATTCCAAACAGCATACAGCAGTTTGCAACAGAAAATATCTCACCGAATGCAGGAGGTGTCCAAAAATGTCATTTCACCTACTTTTTCACTTATCATATACCCAAACATCATGTCTCCACCTCCTCCACATCTCTGAATATGAAAGTACCATCTAATGCCATCAACACAGAGATTGATATGGTAATAACAATTAAAGAACTCCTCAGAAATCGAAAGAATGCAATAATAATAAGTCAAAACAATGTAATATTGATGATCTCTCAGCTAATATATTTTGGAGATATCCCTTGTTGTATTTCACAAACATCCTTTTTTATGCTTTGTTTTATGTCAATCCATCCGTTTAATTACTGTGGTTGTTTTTTTAATGATTCCTGCTGCATTGGTTTTACAAAACCTCTCTAACCTAAACCTAATTCTTACTAGAATCATATAAGTAGTAGAGACCTAAATCATTTTTGTGGATGTTTAATCGTAACCCTAGCAGTGTTTTAAAATTTTTTGAAATGTTATTTTATTAATGAGCATCTGTGTTTGCGTCACTACATTTTGATTTCTTTTAATAGTTTACTATTTGTGGACAAATCCCATGACTGAACTATGACTTTTAAGCTGTCCTTAACAAAATTCATCTGGAAGGCAGTTCCAACTGATGATTAACTAATTAGCTGTTTTCCTAGTAAATCACTTGTAAATTTTAATGCAGATTGCTTTCAAGATCAAAATTCATGATCAGCCACAACATTAACACCAGTAACTGGTTTTAATGTTGTGGCTGATCGGTGTATAATGCTGTAATAATGCTGTTTTACTTAAACACACGCAAACACACACACACACACACACACACACACACACACACACACACACACACACACACACACCAAAGAATGGTGTTTTGATGTCGTTTATTCAAAGCAAAATTTAATTTGAGATGAAAACCCATTTTCGTTCCCCAACATCCAGAGTAACTGACTGAGGCTCCTCCATGCTGAGTAGAGCTGACTGCTCTGATTTACAGACTGTCATCATTCATTTCCTTCCTTATTGACACATAAACTGATGGATTTAATATGTTATAATCGCCTTCTGTCACTCATTTGCTTTTTCCCTAAATCTCCACACTCCTGCTTTTCCTTCTCTCCTCTCCTCTCCTCTCAGACCGGTTGACAGCCTCATGGTGTCATGGAAACGCGATGGGCGTCGGCTGGCCAGTGGGCGTCGGCTCATTATTCCTGCCCCCACCTCTTCTGACACAGGGCTATATGTTTGCGAAGCGTTACTTAGCAACAGCACTGCCAAACCTGTGGAGGCAAGGGCACACCTCACTGTAATGGGTAAGAAAAAAGCCAGTCGCTCAATGGCCTAATATGATTATCCATGATTATCCTGGGTAGGCCTGACCCATCAAGACTAATGGCTTCAACACGTGCCATTAATTCCTATTTTAACCTCGCCCGCGTCTTTTCTTGTACAATTTTTTGCTTCAGGCACTGTTTCATTCCGCTTATTCCTCCGTTGATTCTAACTTTTCCCCTGGAAGCGTGACTGCGAAAACCCCAGGCAGCGATTGTCAACGACAGCGCCACTCGAACTGAATCTGTTGTCCACACTCACCCTCAATAGACTGCCCACCGTAGTCACAAACAGCTGTTACATTCATGTACACAGAAATTCATACACATAATGACAAAATGGCATCACAGACACACATGCCTGTTTGCCCGGCAGCTAAATTGGTTTTGTTCCCTGGTGTTGCCAGTCAATAAGAGAACACTGAGAGCACTCAAACAAGAGCGCTCTTGTCACAATCCTCTCCTGTCCTCGCTATGTGTTCAAAAATAGAAAACAACATACACACAGGCAGGGAGCGTATGATTGATGAAGCAAAACTTTCCTCCTGAGTTCATCAGCGTCTTTTTGATCTGCTGTGATTGCCAGAGCAAGGGAGCACCTAACGCAGAGAGAGCAAACTACCCACGCTTACAGAATATTCACTAGTTAGAAAAGACGTGCCTGAGTATTTATACCCCAGTCATTCTTTTTCTGTAACCCCCTCACTACCTACCACCAATTTTTTTTTACCCTTTTCTCTCTGTACTTCCTTCTCTCTGCATTATCTTCCTTCATTAAGCCAACAGGACTGTTAAGGCCTGCCTGGCAGGGGCAAAGTCTGCATGCATTCATATGTATCAGAGGAGTAGACACTGATGAATACATTGGTACTGATCCTCTTTCTGCTATGGGCTCAACAGACCTTGATGCAATGAAAGGGATTCCTAAACAGAATAGTGTATGTGTCTGTGTGAATGAAGGAGACAGCCTCAAAGGTATTCATTATTCAATTTCATTTCTTTTCTGCCCCGATCCACTAATCGGAATATGTATGACACTGCATGCGCGTGCTATATGCTATACAGACGACTACTGTTGCAAACAACAATATATCTGTTGTTGTTCTCCATCTTTGTTTTGCAGGCAGACAGCAGGGAATCCATGAACGCTCAAATCTCTAAACCCAGCCACCCAAACACTCCAAAATGTGTTTTGTTGTATTTGTGCGTCTAGGTCCTTGCACTCACCTGACTGAAAGGGATTAGCGCATCTGTGTTATCGGTGTCATGCCACATGGCTGTTATTCATCTCTTGTTGTCCTGTTCTACCCTCAGTGCATGCTCCCTCTGCTCTCTTGTTAAAAAAAAAAAAAAATGTGTAGAATTCCACCATGCCCAATAAAGATAGGAGATGCGCATACGTACGGGTTTAAAAGTTACCACAAAGTAGTAAAGAATAAAGGCAGTGTAGACAAGTACATTAAATGTAGCACCAACACTGGAGTCTACAGTGTAGCCAACCACACACACACACACACACACACACACACACACACACACACACACACACACACACACACACACACAGCTTGATCAAACTTGCAGTTTATCTCTTTTTTAAATTGCCACATCCGTTGACCTATCCACTGTGCAAAGGGATTTTATTCTCTCTTTTTCTTTAAAGTACAACAGCATTAAAATCAAGTCATTGTGTCAAAAACATTATTATTGTCTGTTATTATCGTACAAGTATGGCGCGTTAAAAAAAAATACAGATGGAAAACTTTTATTAAAATGCCTTTTCTTCATTTGATAAGAATTATATCTTTGTGACAACCAGCATGCACATTCATTTTTTATTGCATGCACTGGACATTTAATTTTCCTCAAAGTCATTTTTCAGTGAACAGGTGCCACTACTGTGTGGAGCCACTTTTCCAGAGATGCCAGACTGAAAATGAATTAGCCAGTCTGTCTCCCTCTCCCCCTCTCTGGGCTTGCTGTGTCAATATCTCTCGCTAAATATTAACAAATGTTTTTGAGAGAAATGGAGCGTACGCAGGAATAGGTAATTTTTTTTTATAACATGTAGCATTACAGTAATACACCAAAAGGCATATATTCACATTCAAATTGAGAGAAATGTTTTCTCGGAGCTGCTCTCAGCATTTAGAGAGACACTGGTGAAGATGTTTAAAGGGAACAGTTATTGGCAGTGAAATGGAGTAGTTTAAAAAGGGGATTGTTTCCCTTGGGAAACTAGGAGAATGTGTTTTTCTATGACTGTGTGGAAGTCATTAAACAGGGCGTATAGACAGAAAACCTGCCTTGCAATGACACTCAAGATATTCAGGGCCAGGAGGGGGACCCATTTTTATTCTGCAGTGCTGAAGTCTCTTTTCTACTGAAGATTAAATACTTGGAGAGGGCAAACTCCCAGTTCTTTCAAGATTTTTTTCAGATATTTAATGATTAAAAATGTTTCCTAAGGCTTTTTTGAGGCCTCATTATTAGTAGTTCAAACATGTTGCACACAGCCCGGAGTGTAAAGGTTTGTTGTTCGTTTGAAATGTTTTTTTATAATATATTGATACAGAATGTATTGTATAATTTAATGCTTTACATTTTGTGCTGTAACATTTTTTCCTGCAGAACAACCCTCTCTGACTGCTCAGCCCAAGACGAAGATCTTCGCTGAGCTTGACAGGAATGTAGATATCCCCTGCCTCGCTACAGGTACACTGTGTGTGTGTGTGTGTGTGTGTGTGTGTGTGTGTGTGTGTGTGTGTGTGTGTGTGTGTGTGTGTGTGTGTGTGTTTCCATCCGCTTGTTTTTATGAGCAGTTTCACTTTGCGCATAAAAACATTAGTGGAAGCGCCAGAAATTTGAACTAAAAAGTCTGAATGTTGCAAAAAAAAAGTTTTATGCTTCACTTAGGTGGAAAAGTTGGTGTATCGATAAAAGCAAAGTGCAACAAAGTGCAATGGAAACAGAGTTAGCAAATAAATCATGATATACATGAACATAAATTGAACGTACATTGGCAGGCTCTCTTTTAATCACATCATCTTGCTGCACACTCTTCATCTGCAATGGTTTAATCGTACCTGGCTGGAGAATCAGTGCCACCAACTGTTCCTATTATTCCCAATATTCGCATAACAATTACAAATGGGAACGCACATTAATTAGTATTTTCTTTTGCTGATTCACTGATACAGACGCCCTTCAAGAATACCGATGCCTGATGATACTCAATGGTCAATGGACTGCATTTATATAGTGCTTTTCCCGTCTTATCGAGCACCCAAAGCGCTTTACACTACATGCCACATTTACCCATTCACACACACATTCATACATCACATTCACACACACACACACACACACACACACACACTCACACATACTGACATACATCAGGGGCAATTTGGGGTTCAGTATCTTGCCCAAGGACACTTCCACATGCAGGATTCGGGGATCGCACCACTGACCTTCTGGTTGGTGGACGGCCTGCCTGAGCCACAGCCGGCCCTGAAGAGGGACATCAACTCCGATGGGTCATGGAACTGATTGTGGTGAATCCTCATATGTAAAACTTCATATCTTAGTGCTGCGTCTGTACAGGGAATGTTGGAGATTCTTAATCATAGGCATTGGTCCTGCTCTTTGTACAAGCATCTGCTGCTCAGGATGTGTCAAGGTGACTCTGTCCAAATCACATTATGCTGAGGTTTGACGTTATTCATTATGTGTATGAGTTAGTTTTAAGGCCTCCTTAACAGTGACACTGTACTTTTGGCAGTGTGAGCAGATTAACATACTGAGACCAAGCCTGAAAATTGCACTTGTTCATGACTCTTGTTTTTAAATGGATTACATGAAAACACTTAATTTGAGCAGGGGTGGACGGAGCATTAAAAAACTGTAACATACTCGCTCTCTCTCACAAACTGAGCGAGTTTATGTCCCTCCTCGGTAATCTGATACAGTGGCAGTGTAATTAAATAGCAGCGGCCTGAGGGTATAGAGAGAGGGATGGAGGCTGAGGAGGAACGAGCGAAGGAGAAAAGACAGATAGAGTGTAGAGTGACAGAGTGAGCGAGACAAGGAAGGAGTGAAAAATACTTCACACATGTCTATGAAAGCTTGACACAAACTGATTGTGAAATAGTGTGGAATTTATCTATCCCTCCTTTAAACACCCACTCATGCACACACAACCACCGGTGTGGAGGGTTTAGACAGAGTAATCGCATGAGCCCCCTGCCTGTCATATCTGGCATGTCCAACAGTAAGGTGGGTGCTGATACTGTAGATATCTGATGTGATGCTCTTTCCCACATCTTATATTCAGAATGTTTTTTGGCCCCTTCTGCCACTCTTACCCTACCACCCACATCCTCCAATCAATATATTATTAGCAGTCATTATGCCCACATGCATATTTATAGGGAGCGAGTGAAAAACAGTGAAGAAAGACTGGCGAAAAGAGTGTGTGTGCCTGTTTTAGTGGGAGTTGGAGCAATTTGTTCAACAGTGAGGTCAGCTGGCTTGTTATTAAGGAAACTTAATAACAAGCCAGCTGTTTGTTTTCCCTGTACATACACATATGTAGGCGTGCCCCAGCCCAGGATAGAGTGGTATAAGGACACAGTGCCTCTTTCCAAACTGGCCAACCCTCGCTATAAGGTCATCACAGCAACGGGGCTGACGGTACGCAGAGTGCAGCCAGGAGACGGAGGAATATTCCAGTGCTTTGCTCGCAACGCTGCCGGAGAGACCCAGGCACACACACAGCTCCATGTGTCCAGTGAGTTTGTCTGACACACGCAGTCAAACACAGGTCTTGTATACTGTGTACACAACTACATTGCTTCTGCTCATAAATGCCTGCTTATTTCAGCTGATTTCTCCCTCCCTTGATGCCACTATTATCTTTTCCCTTTACTTTTTCTCACTTATCTGAAGTTACTCTTCTACTGAACTCCTTTTCCATCTCCGTTATTTGTCTGTGTCGCTTTCTTTATATTATCTTACGTGCTGTAATTGGTTTTTAGGGCTGCAACTAAAAATTATTATCATTATGGATTAGTCTCCGGATTATTGTTTTCAAATAATCGGTTGATCATTTGGACTCTAAAATGTCAGAAATAAGTAACAAACGCCCATCAAAGTTTCCTAAAGGCCAAGGTGAAATCATTGAATTGTTTTTTTTCCTCGAGCAAAACTTCAGAACCTAAAAATAAACAGTTTCCTATCATGCCTACTGTGCTGCTTTGTCTTGCAAAGTGACTTTGGGTTGTGTTGCATCTGCGAAATAGAACCACGTCCTAAGTTTTTCTCGGTATTGAAGAAACAGCTAATCACACCTCAGCCTGAACTAAAATACCATTTTGCTTTTTAAATTCAAGTGAATGTCCATATCGGTTAAATGTTTTGCCTCGACTTGATGGTCTGCAGTGTGTGTCAGCTGCAAAAGTCTGCATGTACATTTCTCTGCATTTGTCTGCATTTGTCTCTAGAGAAGTTATGGTCTGTTTAGTGAGCGTTCGATTATAGTTAGAAGTCTTTATTGAACTTTCCCACCAACCCCTTCCACATTTATGCACACACATGCAGCACCAGGTAATGAATTAAGCCTCCATTGATCACAGAGGAAGAATTTATGTTTAGATCAACACTGTCGTCCTTTTCTTTTTCCATTCTTCTGTTTTGACAGTTTCACTCTTGCTCCACTCTTTTCCCACCAGTTCCCTCTCAGCAGCCGCCTCCCTGTCTTCTTTCCTCTCATGCTCTCACTCCGTGTTTCAGGTGTGGCCCCCACATTTACATTCCCTCCATCTGACCAAACGGTAACTGATGGCAACAAAGCCTTGTTTACCTGCCAGACGAGTGGAGCTCCAAAACCTGCCATCACTTGGAGGAAAGGTAATAGACCACACACCGTCTGTATTACACATTGAGCATACACACTGACACAGACCCAGACACACTGACATAATGTGTTTGTAATTAAACATGTGCTTAATGCCTTAATTACTTTCCTTCACCTCGAGGCTATTTTATTATTTTCTCTTTCTCCATAGGATTGCAGGTCTTGGCCAGCGGCTCTGTCCAGGTTCCCGGGTTCACCCTGTTGCAGTCAGGTGGTTTGCAGATTCAGCCGGTCAGCTTCCAGGATTCAGGAGACTACACCTGCATTGCCTCCAACTCAAAGGGAACCATCAACACCACTGCTACACTCACCGTCTGGAGTAAGACACATAGGCGTGCACACTATACTCACAAACAAAATTACATTAACCTGCTCAGTATACATTTACTAAACAGACTAAAAGAGACACGAAACACTGATTTATCAGTAGCTGTCAAATCGCATTAGCTCAGGCTAGTGAACAGCAGTGTGACTGGTTATTGATGCAGTGGGCTGGTGCAGTGGTGAAATAATCACCTGATTGGCTGAGTAAGAGGATGACTGATTAGCTGGTAAACTAATTGAAGGGCTGATTTTTTTTTATATATATATCCTGGCAGTTTCAGATTAAATACTCTTAAATTTTTCTGGAGCTTTATACATTTAAATGCACACATCTTAAATAGGACTGTGTGTCGTGTTAATAGAATAGGAGAATACTAAACAAATTTAATTTCAACCTTTGTCACTGGTCCTCCTCCTCTTCCATCTCTCTATTTTTCTTTCTTTCTCTGGCTTTCTCTTTGGTGTTTTCAGGTCGTACAGTCATTTCTGTGCCTCCAACAGACCAGCGTGTTATCAAAGGAACCACTGCTATTCTGGACTGTAATGCTACACATGACCCCAGAGTCAATATCAGGTATCTGCTCGTCAGTTTTTATGTTTATTACATGCATACTTATTCTCACCAACACCTAATTATTTATTTTTCATGTGCTATAAATACATACAGTATGGAGAAGTGCTGTCAAAAATTGACGTTCAATTATTCCTTCTAAGGAAACACATAGGTTCGAACCATTCAAATATCCATTTTTGCGCATGATGTCCATAGGAAGGCTAACCAATACGGCCAGAAACATAACTATTTGGGTGCATAGTTTCGAGATGTGCCCTCAGGTTGCTAGCACGCAAATGGAAGGCTAACTGTAGCTGTCATAGCTTGCGTACAACTTTATCTCAAGGTTCCGCAATTTTTGCCATTTACTGATCAAAATCCGAAGTATTTCCAAACGGGGCTTTTTAGATCGCTCGGAATGCGTATCTCTCTGTCTGCAGCCGAGTTGGGTTGTGAACTCCCTGCAATCATTACCACATGGTTGTTACTGAATTATTCACTTGTTTCAGCTTGACCTACATTTCATTTTCAACCAATGAAACTGATGCTGTGTGACTCATGTCCGTCACGCAGTACATTCAGTCTAGCGGCCCAGGCCTGTGCGAGAACTCATGAGGCAGGCAGCCAAAGTACTGCTGCTTTTTTTCCTCAATCAAATATTCATTTTCACAATCAAATGTCTGTTTTTTTAGTTTCGTTTTTCTAAACAATTCGATAATGTAATCGAATTTAGAATATTCATTTACATCCAAAGTATGGAGTACATTCTTACCTTTCTGTTGCAGCTTCACGTGGGATCGTGGTGGTGTGCCAGTCCTTCCAACCAGTGGGGGCCGTGTTTCTGTCCGCCAGGGCTCTCTTACTATTGGCCAGACATGGTCAGGTGACATTGGGGATTACACCTGCACTGTAACATCACAGGCTGGCAATGACTTTCGCTCTGCACGCCTCGAAGTCATGTGAGTTCAAAAAGTCATGCAAACTGTTTTGAACATGTCACCTACTTTGATTTTGCCTTTGTTGTTTCACTCTGGCACATAATCCCCTAAAACAACACAATTTGTCATTTTTACTCTTCAGTTATTGTACAGATTAAACAGACGAGATACAATATGTTAAATAGTGTGCTTTGCAGCTCATATAGTCTCACAACACCAGATTCTGGATTTTGTTACCTTTGGGAAGAGCCAGGCTAGCTGTTTCCAGTCTTTATGGTAAAATAAGCTAACCAGCTACTGGCTGTAGCTTTATGTTTAAGGCACACACATATTTGGGATCCATCTTCTCATTCAACTCTCAGCAAATAAGCGTAAAATATATTTTTTTAATTTTAGCATAGCGTTACTTCAGGCAGGCCACAAAGTCAAGTTCAGTCCACAGTCCCTGTACATCAGCTGATAGCAGCGGATCTCAGTGCCAGCCCACATCAGCTGATGGCTCAGCTGATTCCCTTATGTGGGGTAGGATTAGTTTTTTTTATTATTTTGTTGTTCTGTACAGATGAAAATTGGACAGTTTGTTAATAATTGTTATTCCTCCTCTACCTAACAGCTGCAACGCTACTAGTGTCCTGGCAAGTGCTAACTTCCCTGCCATCAGCAGCGGAGCTCCATCCTCACCACTGTTGCCAGATTGCACACGTTCAAAAACGCCTATATTTTGGCCTGACTTTCAGACGTTTGGAGTCGACGTCTGTCTATCTTTGGCTTTATAAGGATTTATAACACTTGTTGGATAGCTTTTATTGCACTTAACGTAACGAGGTTTCAACCTTTCTCTCCTCTAAAACACTAACACAGTGAAACAGAAAGCAGAGGAAAGGAGAGAAGCACGACCGTAAATGACAGCAAAACGCAGTAGAGACTCTCACACTGAGCTGAAATCAAAGTGCACATAAATTACATAAATAACATAAATAAAATACATACATATATGTATATATATATATATATATATATATATATATATATATATATATATATATATATACACACATATAAAAATATGTACGTATTTTTTATTTTATTTTTTTTTATTTTAATTTTTGCTTTGGTTCATTGAGGGGGCGGGGGGTCCTGTTGGGGAGGTTGCAATGGCGGGGGAAACACTGCTCATACAGGGTGCCGTATTTATGATGCTTTAGCCTGCTTACCCTTGCGGCTTCCTCTGCAAGCCGTTTTGCAACCTTTCTCCACCCCAGCTCCTCTTCCTCATGCTATGTCTGACTTAATCAATGTCATGCCTGTTTTCATTGATGCCTGCTCTGTTCTGTGTTCGGGGGGCGGGGTGGGTACCCTGCCTCAGGCTTTCCATGTATGCACATGGATGGGCAGGGAAAGTGTGCTCTCCCTGACTTAGGCTTTCCACGTGTGCACGTAGAAAGGCAGGGAGGTCCCAGAACAGAACCATACCGCCAAATTTAACTTACTGTAGATGGAAATAAAAGTATTTTCTTTGACTAAATTGGTCCTGACTGAAATGTTCTTTCTTAAGTTAATTGTTAAGCACATTGTGGAACTTATTCTGTTATACATAATCCTGTACCTTTCATGTACCTAGCTTATCTTTTTTTCAGAAAATGTCTCTTTTTAGATTTCACAGTACTTACAGTATGTGTAAATACCAGTCTTTGTTTGGTATCTGGTCAGAGCAGCCAAATAGTCGCACAACTAATTTCAAGCTGTGGGAAAGGAAATAGAGTCCTTGGTGTTTGGAGGGGAGGTTAAACCTTTTGGGGGCAGCAAAAAGGCATCACACATAAAGCTGTCTCAGAAATATCCTACATACATGTCAATACCATTAAAACTCTAAGGTGCAAGAACGTGGCTAGTCAGTGTGAGTTATTATTAGACAGTAGTAATAGTAAGGGCTGGAGGGCTCGTTTCAACGGCCTTCTCCAAGTCCAAAAAACACATGTAGACTAGATGAGCAAACTCCCACAACTGCTCCAGTAACCTTGCAAGGGTCAAGAGTTGGTCCATTGTTTCACACCCAGGTCGGAATCCGCATTGCTCCTCCTTTATCAGCGGGTTGACAGTGTGTCAGAAGCTCCTTTCCCGCACCCTGGCATAAGCTTTCCCAGTGTGACTGAGCAGTGTGATACCCCAAGAATTGGAGCACACCTTCAGGTCCCCCTTTAGAAATATGGGGACCACCACCCTGCTCTGCCAGTCCAGAGGTAATGTCCCTGAGCTCCTTTTGACACTGAAGAGGTGTGTAAGCCAAGACACCACAAAAATGTCCACAGCCTTCAGCATCTAAGGGGAAATCTCATCCACACCAAGCGCCTTTCCACTGAGGTGCTTTTTGACGACCTCAGCGACCTCTGCCAGAGATGTTGGCCGGGTTCAGGAATTCCTCAAAGTGATCCTTCCACCACCCGATGATATCCTCCAGTCCCCAGTCCCCTCCCCAGCTAAACACAGCTTGGGCCAAGCCCTCTTTCCCTTACTGAGTCGTCTGATGGTTTGCCAGAACTTCCTCAAATCCAACAAAAAGTCCCTCTCCATACACTCCCCAAACTCTTCCCACACCCTGGTTTATGCCTCCACAACCGCAAGTGCCCCAGCCCCAGCCCAAGCCCTACTGGCCCTCTGGTACCCATCTGCTACTTCAGGAGACTCTTGGGCCAAGCACGCCCAAAAGGCCTCCTTCTTCAGCATGAAAGCCTCCCAGGGTTCTCAGGTTTGTGCAACCGCAGCTTCTGACAGCCACCTCCTCAATGGAAGCTCTGAACATGTCCAACTAAGATTCCATGTTCTTCCAGGGGTGAGAGTTGAAGACCTTGCTGACAGGAGTCTCAGCCAGGTGTTCCCAGGCCACCCTCACTAAGTGTTTGGGTTTACCAGGGCTGTCTGGCAGCCTCCCCAACCATCTCATCCAATTCACCACCAGGTGGTGATCAGTCCACAGCTCTGCGCCTCTCTTAACCCAAGTGTCCAAGACACACAGCTGCAGGTCTGACGATACAATCAAAAAATCATTAATCTATCGTAAGCCTACGGTGTTCTGGTATCAAGTACACTTATGAACCAACCTATGCTTGAACATGGTGTTTGTTATGGCCAAGCCTCCAGATTTCTCCATCATCACCCACATGAGCATTAAAGTTCCCCAGGAGGACTATAGGGTCCCAAGGTGGTGCCCTTCTTAGCCCAGAGATTCACAGAATACCGGATGCTCCAAGCTGCTGTTCGGTGCATAAGCACATACAACAGTCAGAGCCTTCCTCCCAGCAAGTTGCAGTCACATGGAGGTGACCCTCTCGTTCTCCGGGGAGAACTCCAACACAGTGGTGCTGGGCCGTTGGCTCGTGAGTATCCCCACACCTGCCCTGCCCCTCACACCCTCCGGAAAAGGAGATAGTGCAGGCCTTATCCAGGATTTTGGTTCCAGGGCAGGTGTGTATCCCCACACCTGCCCTGCCCCTCACACCCTCCGGAAAAGGAGATAGTGCAGGCCTTATCCAGGATTTTGGTTCCAGAGCCAGTGCTGTGTATGGAGGAGAGTCCAACTACATCTAGTTGTTACTGCTCCACCTCCTCCACCAACTCCTGCACCTTCCCTGCCAGAGTGGTGACATTCCACATCCCTAGGACCAGTCTATGATGCCAGGGATCGACATGTCCAGGTCCCCGCCCATGCCTACCACCCGACTTACATAGCACCTGACCCTGATTTTTGTCCCTGCAGGTGGTGGGCCCACAGGCTCCACTGCACTGAAAGGGACCAGTTAAGGTGATTCTGGCATCTGATCAGGATGCCTTCCGGGCACCTTCCATTGGAGGTTTTCCTGGCATGTCCCACTGGTGGGAGGCCCCAGGGTAGACCCAGAACATGCTGGAGAGACTACGTATCTCATCTGGCCTGGGAAGGCCTCAGGGTATCCCAGGAGGAACTGGAAGACTTTTCTGGGGAGAGGGACGTCTGGGCTACCTTGCTTAACCTGCTGCCACTGCGACCCAGCTCTGGATAAGAAGTATAAAATGGATGGATGGACATTCCAAATGTATAACTTTTTTTGTGTCTGGTATGAGCATGCATTCCTGATGCTCAGATTGAACCATGCCACACACATATTTTATGTGTATCCCAATCCGCCTCATTGCAGCCACTGTGAAAGAACACTGTAAGGTAGTGGCCTTTATATGGGTACTTCTGTAATATATTTATAAGAGGAACTTATGATATATTAATACGATTGCAGGGTAAGAAAGAGATATAACATGAGTCCACATCATTCTAAATTATAGAAAGACAAGAGGTTACACATGTCAAACTCAGAGGTAGGGAGGGGATCTGTGTTTATGGGTGTGCGAAAACATTTGGGGAATGAAGGTATTTCCGTATAACTATGTGTGTGAGTTTGTATGTGTAAGCGTGTGACTGACATTCTCGTTAGCTCAGTATCAATGGGTCAAAGAGGCTAACAGACGCTGGCGGCTGAGGAGACGGACTAATTACCAGCAGGTTATTGGTTCAACTCCCGCAAGATCCATCCATGCATTTGTGAGTGTGTGTCTGTGTGTATGTGTGTGTATTTTGTGTGGGCTGTGTGAAAGTAGTTGCTCTAACATTCTCTAAGCTCATCCATTAATTAATACGATCATGTCAGCTCAGAAAAGGAAACATCATTCTCATTTCCCCTTGCTCCCTCTCTGCCTCATTCACCACCGTCCTTGCTTCTTCTTTGGTGTGCTACTCTCCCTCCCCATCTAACATTATGTCTTACTCGTCATTCATCTCTCTTCCTCTTCCTCTCACTCTCTCTCTGTGTTTCCCTCATTTTCTGACTTGATACCCACTTGAATATTGAAATGTAAAGCTGTACACAAGCAAAAAACAAAAATGAAACGTTTTTTAACTCTGCATCATAATCTGACGAAATTAATTATAGACTGCAGACTGTCAGAGAAGACCCCTTGGACAGAATATTCACACATCCATGATTGTTCAGTAATAATGAATGGGCTTATGAATATGAGGTGCAGCTAGTTTGGGCACAAGAGACCATGTCTTTCATCATGCTTTCAGTGTAAATGTATTTATATTGTTCTTTTATGTGCTCTGGTAATATCCTCTCTCCAATTATGTCTGCTTACACCTATAGCCTTTACATAGAGGGACACTGAGATCTGCTTCCCCTTCCTTCTCCTCTTTAAAGCCAGCTGTTGCTTAAAGAGAGTTACGATGCACTAAAATCAGTATAATCAAATGCCTGGAAGCTTTTTATTGCTTTCATGAATATATCTGTGTTGCTTCTTTGTTATTATCATGGCAGGGATGCACAAACATCCACAGGGAATGGCGACATGTCTGGAGAATTTCTTTTTAATAGATGTCGTGAGATATATTTGTACTGGTGCAGCGCACATGCAGAAAAAAATCATAATATGCAAACCACAGCCGTATTTAAAAGATATCAATCACTGGAACTGATCTTGGACCAGAACCAAACTGGTTGTCAGAGCCAACAATATTCTACCACACATATCTAATAGAAAATCAAAAACACAGGAAACAAATATCTGTCTAATGAAAAGTCTTGGCACTTTGTCACTTGTTCAAGACACATATTTATGGATGTGTGTCTCATTGCATGTTCAGATACACTCTTTTGTCTAGATGTGGAAGATAAAGGAATAGTTTCACAAATTGCGAAAAGGGCTTATGCGTTTTCTTGCCAAGAGTTAGATGAGAAGATTAATGCTACTTCATGTCTGCACAGGAAATACTGTATGTAGCTACTGCGAGTTGTCACTTAGCGTAGCTTAGCAAAAAGAATGGAAACAGGGAAAACAGTCAGTCTGGTTTTGTCTAAAGTTAACAAAATCTGCCTACCATCACCTCTAAAACTCTCTAATTTACATTTTGATCATGTTTATTTAATCAATACAAAAACCAAAGTGTAAATTAAAGTACAAGTTGTGGTTTTATTGGGGGTTATGTGCTCAAATATTTCTTTCGGAGTCTCCGCTGGTTGCCCGGCAGCTGCTTGTGGATGCTTAGTATTTTTAACTTTCATAAAACCACCTCTGTAATCATACAGTCATCTTGAGTTTTCCAATGACTTGGACGATTGCAAGTTGTGACCATGGGAATCTCTCTACCATCCATCCTATATGATGTGAAGTCGGCAATAGCAACACGACTTGTCACTGAGTGAGCTTCAGAGGTGCTTGTACGCAGATTTTGTTACTTTTGGATGGACAGAGCTGGGCTAGCTGTTTTCCCCCTATTTTCTGTCTTTGTGCTAAGCTAAGCTAACCAGCTGCTAGATGTAGCTTCATATTCAGCATATAGACTTGAGAGTGGTATCAATCCTCTCATCTAAAGGAAATTTCCCAAAATGGTGAGCTATTCCTCTAAAGACCGGTTCTGATTAAATCCTCAGACAAATATCTGTAAAATTCACAGTATATAGTATGTGAAGATTTCTTGTCTTTGTTGTGTTTAGTGAGCTACCGCATTCTCCTCGCTCCCTGACGGCCCGTCTCAACGACTCTGACTCCCGTTCCGTCCTCCTTTCCTGGCTACGCCCCTTCGATGGGAACTCCCCTCTTCTGTACTACCTGCTGGAGCTATCTGAGAACAGTACGTGCATCTGTGTATGTGTGTGTGTGCGTGCGTCGGTGCATACGGGCCTGTGTGTGTCTGAACGTTCTTTATAGTCCCTCAGTCGCAAACAGCTGTTCACTTGCTGTCTACCAGGCACTGACACACACTCATTTACAAGAGGCAGACATATGGAGAGTGGTGTTGCTGCATAAATGTTCATCCAGGTTCCCTATAAATAAACTCTTACTTTCCCTCCCTCTCTTACCTTCTCTCTCTCTCTCTCTCTCACTCTCTTTTTCTTTCTCTCACTCTCTCTGACACAGATGTTTTAACAGCAGGTTGGCTCTCTGTCAAAAGAGAAATAGAGGGAGAGAGAGAATGATGAGAGAGGGACTAAAGAATAAACTGATAGAGGAAACAGACTGCTGTAAGCTAAGGGGACTGATGGTTTTGGCACATGACTGTAGGAGCTGGACTGATGGACAAATGTTAATGTAGTTTGACATTTTAAGTAATCTTCATTCTGATAACCTTTAGTTAGACATCACTGATATGACTTAAAGTTTTCGTCTGTTTCCATTTCAACAGTTGTTCTGTGGCATCTACAAAAATATGCCAAAATGAAAGAAAAAAGTTATGTACTATCAAAAGAGAGACGAGAGAAAATGTGCCGAGGGACAAAAACAGGGAGAGATGAAGAGAAAGACAAGGAATACTGAGAGCCTCAACGTCAATTTCAGCGAAGACTGAACCCAGACAGTGAGGAATGGATGAGAGTTTTGTGCACACTGATTACCCACACACACACACACAGTGTGTCTGTGTGTGTGTGTGTGTATGTCTGTGTCTGTGTGTGTGTGTGTGTGTGTGTGTGCTGGTTATAAGATTTTTTGGATTGTATTTTAGACATAATGGACCACTATAAATGCAGTGTATTTTCATGTCAGACAATGGCTCTAATACACATGGTGGTCGCGCTTAAAATGGCACACACACTTTTCCTCTCTTTTACACACATAGACATGCGGCTGGTGCAGTGATCATGGTGTAACTGTCTGTGATATCTCCAGGAGAAAGATAAGCTGGCAACAAGCTGGCAACAATATGCAGCAGCATCTGCGCTTCTTTATTAATCCCCCTCTTCCCTCTAAATGTTCTTTCTTGTTGCATCCTATGGTACTTCTTTCTTTTTAATTCCCTCAGACTTACCTCTACCATCCTTCTTTGCTTCTTTTATCTACTCTTCCCCTCTTTCCTTTTGATTCATGGGTCCTGAGTGTCTCTGTTTGTCATGCCTCAGCCAGATATTATCAGCCTCTAATCTTTTCGTCTTCTGTCTAGACTCTCCATGGAAAGTTTACCTATCAGAGGTCGATCCTGCAGTGACTGAGGTATCAGTGGGCGGGCTCACACCTGCCAGGACCTATCAGTTCAGACTTTGTGCTGTCAATCAAGTGGGCAGGGGTCAGTACAGCGCGGAGACGCAGAGGTAAGAGCGCAATATGCCCAATCTCAGACACATTCAGTCATTTAAACGCATCTAGGACACATACTTATCTCCACCAGCTTTGTTAAACGCATACCTCACAATATTTTTTTGTGAAGCCACACTACTATTTCACTGATGTTTTCCAAAAAAGCATGAAACCGACTTTTTATGTAGAACATGCTATGATTTGTGTGAAATAGAGTTTTTTTTTTTTTTTTTTTTACCATTCAATCTCTGTGTAATAGAGTTGGTCACACTGCTTTACACAAACTGGGAATGAATAAACTGAAACCTTTCTACAGTCAAAAGGCATAGTTTATGCACTCACACACACCCTAATTTGTGAATCTAAGTGTGTGTGTGTGTGTGTGTGGTTGTGGGTGTGGGTGTGGGTGTGTGTGTGTGTGTGTGTGTGTGTGATAGTGGGTATGTTATCATGAGGATGAATAGGAATATGGGATTCAAAATGGGGACGAAAAAGGGATGGATTCTAACAAGGCGAGGATGAAGGGAGCAGTCGGTTTTGTTTAGAATCCATTTCCTTTGCAATGAGCAATTTATATTCACCACATCCATGCCGTAGATGTCTATGTGTTGGTGTATATATGTGTGTGTATTTTTCTGCCAGTCTCCTTCCATTGCACATAGTGAACTAAGCAGCGAAAATTATGAAATTAACGGTACTGTGTGTCTGTGTGTGCAAGAGCGTGTAAAAGGGGGTAGGACTTGGCCTGAAAAATAAATAAATTGCTGTGCAGATGTTTTATGTTTGTGTTTGTGTGCATGTGCTTGCATGTTTATCCCAAGAGAAAACCCTAATGGGGGTAATTATGATGCCTTATCACTGATGGAACTGGATAGAGTGAAAGAGGGTTGGAGGAGGTGTGGCAGGACTCTTAACAATTTTGCCCCTGAATACACACATACACCAAATCCCTGACACTCATGAACAATACAACAGATGTGGCAGTGCGCTACAAAGTAAAGACCTACATACACACATAAACATGATTTTGTCTGGCTGAAGAGACTGACCATTGGCAGATGCCAGTTGTAGTTCTGCCAAATAGACTCCCAGCAACAACAGCAGCTGTGGTCGTTGCCATCACACATTCACATTCCTCAGATTACAGTTTCCTTTCAGTTTCCTTCTCTTCATCTTGCAGTTCTTCTATTCTCCGTCCTAGCTTTTCCTGCATTCAACCTTTCTGTCCTCTGTTCTCCTTTCATTCGAAATGTTTGAATGCGTCTTATTTTCTGTCATTACTCTTCTTCTGCATGCACCATGCATTGTTTGTGTCCAACAGCTATTCTGCTACCTAGTCTACAGTCCAAGGCCGTGGAGAATAGATTGGATTGATCCTCTCCAAATGAATGACTGGCAGTAAGACAAGTCATCACTGGTCAGTGTATCAGACCAGATGGATACCTCTCTTCTTCAGTGTTTGTTTCATACATAACCACACGCACTTTGTTTCTCATCTGCTGGACGTTTGCCTGGATAAGACACGCACATGGGTAGTTGCAGATGCCAACGCGCGTGCTGCTGTTGACACACAGGGAGAGGGAGGCAGAGTAAAATGTCCTACAGAGTGAGGGAATGGAAGAGAGAGTGAAGAAGAAGTTTGTAATATTGATGATAAAAAACCTTTATTAAAGTTTGAACTTCCAGCTGCTTCTGCACTCCCCCATTTTCTTTCTCGCCCTGATTAGGATCTTTATCATAACAGTATTAATTCATACAATTTTTTTCATGTTCTCATTGCTCCCATCATTACCCTGCCTTTCTTTTCTTGCTTAACCTTAGTCAAGAGATTTCACAGGGGCACTGTATTGCAAGGGAAAAATGTCCTAAGAGATGGACATCCTCTAAGAGTACATGAATGAATGTGATCAAAGCTGAAAAACATTACCTCTAAATGCAGAAACTCCTTCCATGAATCCAATTATACCATCCGGAGTGTCACACACACAGCTCTTCTCATGCATAACCTACACTCACACCATTACCATCTTTAAAGAGGAAGCATTAAAAGAGGAAAGACAGATTATGCATAAATGCCTTGAACTCTGAGCATCATCACAACTTTAAAGCATCAGTCTCAATTCTTTTTGCTTTTCTTCTTATTTTTTTATTCCAGCTTTTCAGTAGGAACCAGACCACATTAAAATTCAGCTCTCGGTGTCAGATATAATACTGTCATGCAAATACTGTAGAAGCATATGCACGCCTAATGTGCATGTAAATGTAACAATTAATGCATCAAAATCTAAATAATACATATGTGGTTAACTGTGGCCCCAGCTATGTTAAATTTGCTTATAGAATAGTGCATGGTTTATTTAGTTTACACTATAGAGCAGAAACACCAAGACGATTGCAATGAAGGCTTGCACTGAGAAAGGCTCTTCCAGATGAGGCAAAGCTCATTGTTAGCAAAATTACAGCCTTTTTAAAAAAAAAAATATGTTGTCTTTGCTATCAAAAAACACAGAAAATGTAGCAGAAAATACAATAAAGGCTCTCTTCTTTCTGTGTACACATTTGTCCCTATCAGTCAACACTTTTGATCTGACTCTACTCATTTATGAATGCTTTAAATAAATTACATAGATGTAATCTTTTCACTGTTTGTAGGGCTGCAGAGAGACAAAATACAGGTTTTTTAAGCTAAAGAATTTATAGCACATTACTTTACATTTTCAGATATAAGCTGGAAACCATTTCAAACATCATACAACAATAATCAAAATTCAGGTAAATAAATATGAGTCAAAATATTACAAGAATAAGACAAATCTGATGATGTCTAACATACTTTAGCTTTAGCTTTTCATAGTGATGGAGTATCTCCTAAGTTGATTTAGATAAATAACCATGGAGTTTGGTACATATATTCATGTCCCCCTTAGGATGCATTGTAAGAACTTTGGAGCCCCCTTAACTTTTCCCGATCAAATTCTCAATTTGTCCAATACTTTAGTTTATGACTAAATTTATGCTTTGCAAAAGTAATAACATTCCCATTAGGAATCTAAGACTAATCATTCTGTACTGTAAGTCCATAGAACTACATTTTCAATTTCATTCAATCTAGTAAATTTGAAATTGCATATGCCTTGTTTGGCAAGGTCCTAAAATCATCTGATTATGTGTTCTGTAAATCTATCATAGTGACCTCCAGTAACTAACAGTATAATCAGAGTTGTTGAGACATTTCACAAAAACTCACAAATGGTAAACTCATGATGGAACGAGAGGAAAAGTCGGAGGATCTGACCCTGAATGTCTTTACAAAATTTCATGCCAATCCATCCAATAGCTGCTGAGACATTTTTGTATTGACTAAAGAGATGGACCGACTTGCCATCAATGCTGCTAGCATGGCTAAAATCAAACATTTATCAATATTACAGAAAAAGTCATCAAAAAACATGAGGTGACATGAAACAGCATTAAGCTGATTAAATATCAACTGATTTTAATAAAAGTATGTGATAATTTTTAATGGCTTATCACTGTGAAATGTCTACATAATAGTCACGAGCACTAAGAGCCAGCTTCCGCACGAATATTGTTGTTTATTATAACCAACACAGAAGGTTTTCAGCTGTAACTGGCACTTACATCCATCGATTACTCATTGTTTTTGAAAGCTCTAATCAGCCTTAAATTAGCCAAACCGAGAAACTGATGGACCTCTTATTTTGATGCAGGTCATTAGTATCTCACCACACCACACATGTGTACACGAACTGATAGGAGCACTTGTGACTGCCAGTATTTTTTGCTTTGTTTGTGTTAAAGGTGTAACGGTAAATCAACATCAGGAGAGGACGCACAGTAAATGTGGTTAAAAAAAAAAAGAAAAAGAAAACAAAAATCATAATAAGTGAATTATTGCAGGCAGCCGGCCAGCATTGTTCAAAACTGTTTGATTAAACATTCTATCGTCTTATTTTGTTTTTAAATATGAAAAAAATGTTTTTATCTTAGACCTGCAATTTTTAAATCCAGTAAAGAAAAATGTCCTTGACTGATCATATAAGTGAATACAGAAGTATTATTCATTGAAATGACAAACATAAAGCACATATACAGTAGCAGATGCTTGCCACAGATGGATTTGATTCATTGGGAGAATATGCACAAAGTTTCCCAGACAGAGTCTATTTAGTGTGTCAGCCTTCTCCATTTGTGCAGCTTTTAACCTCCGGCAAAACAGCACATTTAAAGGACACAAGCCTTAAAGTGTCAGACAAGAGGAAAATAACCTCATCTATCTAGCTGGTTGTAACCAGTCACGTTAAATCTGGTTTCTCTCTCTCTCTTCCTTGTTGTTATACCTCTGCGCGCGGCAACAGCCGCCGCCGGAGGCATTATGTTTTTGGATTGTCCGTCCTTGCATCTGTACGTACGTCTATCTGTACGTACGTCCCCTTCCGGTGAACATGATATCTTGGGAACGCCTGGAGGGAATTTCATTACATCTGGCAAGAACATCCACTTGGCTTCAAGGATGAACTGATTAGAATTTTGTGGTCAAACGTCAAGGTCACTGTGACCTCACAAAACAAATTATTAGCCATAACTCAAGAATTCTTACACTAATTATGACAAAATACACTTAATACTTTTTTATTAAATTCCTTCAAAGTTAATACAGGCAGACTTAACATCCCAGTAACAGCATTGAATTTAAGAGTCGGTGTGTACGTTGATTTAGTGAGAGAGCCAGTGGGCACAAAACTGCGGAGAATGACACAGATAGAAACTTTTACTAATTCCCACAGCACAGGGACTCACAAAATGAGTCCTGCAGAAAATGTTCTCTTTTCCTTAATAACCAGGGACAGTGAAAGTGTGTCACTCGGCATTCTGGCAATGTATAGTGTTTGTTTTGTTTGGTTGCAGTACATGTATGGGTTGGGGTTTGTATATTTAATCCCCTGTGTCAGGTTGATGTCCTCATGCTGAACCAACTGTATGTAATATTTACTTGTAAATAGTTGGGAGAGAATTAAGGAAATCCACAAGGAGTCTCTGCTATCAAGTAAAAGTGTGTCAGTGTGCATTTGTGTGTTTGTGTTTCATTTGCAGTCAAACGGTGACTGACCGCATCTGTTCAGTACTTTACGTCTTTGTGGGTGTTTGTGTGGCCACTGCACAAACACCCACAAACACTGTAGCGTGAGTTTGTGCATTAATGTGCGTCATCTACTTCAGTCAAAATCAGTGGCATAGTTGAGGATTATATATACCCCGTTTCCAGACGGCTACACTGATGCCCATCTCGTTTACACAAGGCCCATTAGCCTATGTGTGTGTGTGTATGTGTGTAGATGTCCATGCCTGCAACACCTGGTGCTGTCTGTGCCTAACCTAATGGAAGTAAAGCACAGCTGTAAAACCACTGGCCTGCGCCATATATCCGCCTGCACAAGTCTCTAGCTAACAGCTTTCATACCCCTACTTCAACGCAGACACACGCATATAGATTTGCACACACATTTATAGGCACATACAGATTCAAACACACAAATACAGAGAGACAGTCCATGGCTAATGGCCCAATAGCTTATAGAGAATCATTCAGGGAGAGATGGGGCACAGACGGGAAATGAGGGGGGTTGTAGAGAGAAGGTAATGTAAATCTCCAGACATAATCCATGGAAGGGAAAAGACCAGCGGATGTAGCAGTCTGTCTTAAGCTGGGAGAAATTTGTTTGGTGTGTTTATATGTGTATTTTTTGTATGTGTGTGTGTGAGCACATATGGCTCTGATTACATTAGCTGAGCTGCTTACATTAAAGCCAGAAGCTGACCAGCTCAGCCCTGTTTGCTTTACCCAACCAAGAGAGGGCGGGGAGCTGTAATCACGGGTGTGGGGGGTGGGGGGGTGGTGGTGGTGGTGGGGTACAGAGTAGAAGAAGAGGGAAGGAGATGAGTAAAAGATAGAAAGATGAAATAATTGAGGCCAAAGGACATGATGGATGAAAGGTGAAAGTTTGCAGATGGGGGAGAAAAAAATTGAGAAGTAGTTCAAAATGTCAAAGGAAAGATGGGGAAAGGTTCAGAGAGGCAGAAGAGGGGGGAGGGGGCAGAGAGAGTGAGGGATCATAGTGTCCAACTTGAAATAAAAAGATGAACTCTTTTTTCATTGTCTTCTAATAGCGGTTTAACTATCTATTGCTATCAAATTGTTGAGCTGGTCTACTGGCGTGATTGTGTTAGGGTCGAGGTTGAAATAGGAACAGGCCCAGACAAAGCTTGCTGGAGAAAAAATGAAACATAAGTAGAAAATCCTCAAGTTAAAAAGAGGAGAAATAAAACAGCAAATAAGCAGTAATCTGCAACATTAAGACAGGAATTTCATTTTTTTTTTGTTCACTGCTGCCAGTGAACAGAACAATAGTGATCCAACTCATACTGAGTTCATGAACGCTTTTACATTTGTTGTTTTAAACACCCAGTGTCAGTGCGATCATTCCCAGGAGGAATCCTCTGGTGCACTGGAAGTGCTGCATTAAACGTTTCCATCAGCTGCAGCAGTGGTTTGTTTGAAATAAATTAACAATATAGCCAGAGATTGAAAACAAATGTTTTAAATGAAATTTCAAGATACACCAGGAGAACGAAGGACAAGAAACACGAGCACAGAAATGACTGAGTATTCATCAGAGCTGCTTAAGCTTTGAGATGACTTTCTATAATAGGTTGCAGCTCTGGCCCATATATCTCTCCAGTGAAGATGAAGATACTGGGGGAAGAGAATTACCATAAAATTCCTTTTTAGCCTACTTTCTAATATACTGGTCCTGTGCAAACTATAACTGACATGTTGGATGCCACATGAAAGGGACAAATTCTACACTTACATTTCTTCAGCAATAGTGATATTCTCATTACTAGACACCTAACAAGCTTAATCTCTCGTTCTTTCTCTTTCTGTGGGGTGTGGGTATTAGATTGATGCTGAGGGAGGAGGCACCAAGTGCTCCTCCGAAGAATATCGTGGCTAGTGGGCGGACCAACCAGTCCATCATGGTCCAGTGGCAGCCTCCACCAGAACCCCAGCTCAACGGAGTCCTTCGAGGATATGTACTCAGGTATACATACACACAGAAACATACACACCTACATATTTGGCTTTATAGTATTGCCAGTGACAATATTGATTTGATTGGCTAGTAGGGGGGCATTCATTTATGGTAAAGTCAAAAGCGTTGTTGCGAAATATTTGGTTCTGGAGGTTTGGTGACACAGTGACCACTCGCTGGGCTAATTGGTAACTTCAAACACATTAACCCAGCCAGGCTAGTGCTAGTCAGTCACAATGGCCATGCAAGCCTCCTATTTCCACTATACTGTGCGGTTTACTCCCCCCAGCATTTTGTCCTCAGGACTGTACGTCATTTAATTCTATAAAGAGCTACTGAAGAAGGTAAATAAAGCTCTATAAAATAAAGTTATGTGGAGCAGTTTAAACACCAATAGAGGAAGTTGAATAGAAGTGAATGCTGCTACGCAACTAAGAAGCTGAGATAGCTTCCTCCATTTTGGACTCGCTGACTATTTGTTCTCTCAAAGGTCAGCGCTGTCAAGGTGGCTTGCTGTTCAAATGGACCCAAGTTGAACTCAACACGAAAAAATTCGTGCAGATTTACTTCACAAACAAATCTACTAATTGCGGTAGTTCAATAGAAAAGAATCGAATGGCCCCAAAATTTTGCTGTTTCAAGTACATAAGTTTTTTCCTTTGATAGTATTTGACTCAAGGTACTAAACAATACTGTGGCTTCAGGGGCTCAGCAGAATTATTACAAAGCTTAGAATAATTATCAGTTCTGATTGGCCGGAAGTTATCAATTAATTTTTAGTAACAGTGACGGTATAACCGGGCACCTACGATGCAGTTCGTTTGGAAGTCTAAATTAATGCACTAGTATTAAACTGTAGCAACGGCTTAAGAGTTTTCAACTAGTGGTATTTGTGCAACCATATTTCTCTGTGAGAACCACGCAAATTTAGTTACAAATGAGACTGATATTTGCATGAGTCCATATTCATGCGCCCCCGCTTAGTATATTGAAATCAACTAAGCGGGGGCGCGCCAGTGGCTCACCTGGTTAAGCACGTACCATTATCTCTCCCCTGTCTTTCCTGTGTCTCTACACTGTCACTGTTAATTAGGGCTGAAACGCCCCAAAAATAATTTTAAAAAAGCCAACGTATGCGATGACGAGGAAAGAGATCAGAAATAAAATGACACCTTGTCTGGTATTATCTCATACATAACATACACTACCTCAAGTATTATGTCCAACTGGATGTAGGTACTTAAAGGCTTTTTGTAGAATGTTCTAGATTGCATATGTTTCCTCCCTGTCAGACTAGGACAGCACTCATTCTGCGCAAAACAGTAGCTGCTACATTACGTATTCGTGCACAGAAATCCTTCGTTGTTGTCTTTGCCCTGCTCTGTCCCTGTCACACACATAACCAAACACACACTCACACACAGACACGAGTGCTCTTTTCAGATGCTCTGGCTGCCCTTGGTCCAAAGTCCTTCATTTTGATGTCTGTTTAAAGTGTGACACACTGTGTGTAATCAAACTGTCATTAGCTGCCTCACACAAATTTGCATATGATTGTAGTAGAAGTTATCAGGTCTTTATCCCCGTTCACTGTGTTATCAGCCTCCACTTCAGGAATCAGTTGAAAATAGAAATGCACACTCGTACAGCTCCACTGTATCATTTCAGCTTTATAGGACAGAGCTTCCACCTCCTGTGCACCCCTTTGGATTATCCTTTCTCCTTCTTGTATCCGCTGGCAGATCCTCACTCTCTTTCTCCTATCCTCTCCCACTTTCTCTCCTCTGTCACTCTCCGCTCCTACTCTTCCTCCCCCAGCTTGAATGTCAGTGTGTCAAATGGAGAGAGAGGAAAAAGGGGTTATTTCCTCTCCACTGCAGAGATCCCATGTCAGCCTACGACGCCCTCTCACTTAGTGCATTTGAGATTTTGTGTGTGTGTGTTTGGTCCTGGGTGTTGTGTCTGTATATAACATGTGTGATAGAGCGGTTACTCAGCCAGTGAAACATGTGAATATCTTGTTACAGTGGATAGGTTCCATATTAAAACGCTGACATGTGGATTATTACTCCATTCAATTCCATCAGATATGTACAATAACTAAGTGGTAATACACCTCCCCACCTAGTCAGGTCATATATCCTTTTAAGTGGACATTTATATCATAAGTATTAAAGCAAAGGCCTTGAAGGTGTGCTATTATGAGATGTCTACTTAGCATTGAAGATTTTCATTCTTAAGGGATTCTGACGTGATTCAAGTGACTTCACGCCAATAGAAAATCAGTCAGCATAGCTTTTCTGCCTCACAGACGGCCAACATAAATGACACCGAGTGAAAGTCTAATTTTTACTTATTTAAGAATGTGTATTCAAGCATATACGGTAAGCACACTGGTATGACTTTATATTATTGTATAATTAAGGCTATTTGCAAAGTAGTTCAAGGCTGGGGATGTATTTCTATGAGTAGATTTGGTTATATTACATTTATTTCCTACATGCTTTTTTCCAAAGCAACTTACATTGTTTTGCTCATGCATACTGTATACATATATCAGGAGCAATTCAGGGTTTATTTTCTAGCTCATGCACACTTTAAATGTGGGTAGGAAGAGCCAGGGACAACAACAACCCTGAAGCTGTAATATTGTTCATATGTGCATACATTTTTCTGTGTATTTTGACTTATTACTAACTCCCTTACTTGTCACACTTGTTTTCCTACAAATCAACCTATTTACAAGTGTGTCTATGTGTGTTTGTAGGTACCGTCTGGCAGGGCTGCCAGGGGACTACCAGGAGAAGAACATCAGCAGCCCAGAGACCAACTACTGTCTGCTGAAAGATCTGATCATCTGGACACAATACCAGATCCAGGTGGCCGCCTACACCGGAGCCGGCCTGGGTGTCTACAGCAGTCCTGTCACTGAGTACACTCTGCAGGGAGGTGAGTGAAGATGCACACACAGATTTTTTATTTTCTATTCATGGAGGGCAAGGTAATTGTATCAGCAATTGTACTGCAGTAATTAAAGGCCCAAAAGGATCTTTTCTGTGCTCCTCTAGTCCTTAAATCCTGGACCAAAAAAGACTTCATATCTGGGCAATCCCACATTATGTACACATTATGTGAACATATGTTCCTACTTTGTTATTATGTTATACACGTGGGCAAATGTGTGCGAGAGAAATTTGGAGCTGGAAGTCTGCGAATCTATGAATAGATTTACAATCAATTTTAATTGATGATTAAAATTTCGAGATGAGACAGCAATAGTTCCCTGTACTCCTCTCTGATTAATAGATTGCCGATAGTTCTTTAAGTCAGAATACCAGACCTTGGTCACGCCCGTTGAGAGGACATGTTACTTCCTCTAATTTCTTATACAAGTTATATGCAAGATGGCCAAATTTAAATTTGGTGGTTGTACAGTCGATGAGTGGATAAATAGGGAGAGCATTATTTAATGGACTGTGAGAGCTTGAGTAATAGACTTAAGCTGTAGACAGAAATAAAAGGATGTTCCTGGTAATTGGTATGTGCTCTTGAACGTCACTGTTAATAACCCAGCTGGCACCGGACATCAATGTAATGTCAGACGGACACTGGACTCTAACGACTCGAACGTCGGACTGACGTTAATGGGAAATGACAATGGGGTTGACATCAAAACCCAAAGTTGGCTAATTGACATCGTGACGTTTAGCAGATATTTAGCAGATGTCGGGTTTTGGTCACCATACTTAGAATGTCAGTATTCTATGTCAAGATGGCATTGGAGAGAGAGCAAATGTACAAGTACAAAGAGCATAGGTTTTCTACCTAAATAAACTCACTTAAAAAAAAACAAACTGGCATGTGAGTATGCCATTGCTTTGCACCTCCACATTTCCCAGTTTCCCAGACTTTTGCTTTACCTGGCCAGGTATTTGCCTTTTCTCTGATTTAGAACCTAAAGAAAAGGTACGATGGGCATAAAGATACATTTTGATGCAACTGTGAGGACTCTCACATCTCTTAAAAAGTACACAGTACACAGAGACCTTCAGGGTTGTATTGGTGACTACGTAAACCATCCTCACCTAATTTTCACTCTTCTGGGTAGTGATCAAATGACTAAGATCACAGTAACAAGCAGCCGCAATGAGGTATCTCCACAGGCTGGCAGACTTCACTTTCGATAATAGGAGGAGGAACTCAGATTTGAGAGGAGCCAGTCGATGCAGTTCAGACTTGCGTTAACGTCACCCGTGAGGCATCCCCTCGAAGGCATACCGGCTTCAGCTAACTGGGAGGAGACCCTAGGGGCGACCCAGGGCATTCTGGAGAGACTACTTCTCCCATCTGGCCAAGGAGCAGCTCGGGATGCTACTGGATGAGCTGGAGGGAGTTCGCGGGGGAGGGGTGTCTGTACTGCTCTATAAATATATTATATGATATATAATGGTGTGTTGATTGTAATAAACATGGGTGCACAGGGGAACACACTTTCAACTCTTCAAACGTAAATCAATGAAGTGGTTGTGAAAGAGAGAATGTAAGCGAAGATTGTAAAGAAAGACGAGAGGAAGTGGTCGTGGGGGTAAATCTCCTTTAAACACGTGCTCTTCTCTTGCTGACATTTATTCCAATAGTAAATTATCATCATTACAGATGGGCTCAGCCACACACACATACGCGTGCGCACATGCGCACATAAAACTCCCGGTCATTATTACAGTTTAGGACAGGTTTATAGACTGACGAGAAGGAGTTAGTCTCATTAATTATTCTAATGTGGTGTAGTGGGAGTGGATGCGATGGATTGGACTTTTTCTCTCTCTCACTATCTCTGAAAGAATGTGCTTGAACTCACCATTAGACTCTGATAACATTGCTCTTTTCCCGCTCTCTCACATACAGCCGTACGCGCATACCAAGATTCCCCCCAGAGGACAGAGTTTAGTGTTTTATCTGTAGCTGTGAGCTGAGAGGGGTTAGAAGCCGGTCCCCAGGAGTACAGTCAGCATGGCAGGGGGGGAGAGAGCATCTTTAATATCAATTAATCTTCCGTCTCCCTCTCTGTCTTCTTTCCCTTGGTTCACTTTCTCTCACTATCTCCTGCCTTCCATTTTTCACTAGTTTTTTTTCTGTTCTCTGCTCTTTCCACTCTGTATACTCTCCTCTCCCTGTGTGTTTGTGTCGTCCGGCCTCTCTGGCTCAAATATAAAATGTAAAGGGCACTCCCATCATGCAACAGTGCATTATCGCTCTGCGGCTTTTTAGCATCAGCATAATCCCTTTACAGTGTAATCACCATAACATGTGCCCATAAACACACACACACATGAACACAAATATGCACGCACACATTTCACAGTTACACTTTTCTCTTCCTGAGTTTAGTGTTATCATGGATCCCCTCTCTTTCATTGACCAGCTGATAGATTCCATATAGCATGCAAAGATTCACATGTAGAGACACACTCATACACTGACATTGAGAAACCGGATATATATGAAAAATCGATGTTAGAGATAGTGGTTCAGTCTTAGAGTGGATGAAGTAAATCTTTCTCCAGCTTGTGCGAGCCAAACACTACATGTTGAGCCCTTGTGTTCAATATTCAGCTCCTGCCAGCCTCCGTTTTTCCAAATTGAACACATAACCTACCTTTCATAGGAAAAACTGTGACAATTTAGATGGTATATTCCACAACATATTGTTAGACATTTACCATCATATCTCTCAACACTCTGTTTTCTCTTACTCAGGCTCCGGTGAGTGACAAATGCCTAATACACACTTTATGGATGGTGTGCATATTTGTTTTCCTAGCAGCTGGTAAATGTAGAAGTGTAAGTAAGGCATACTAGTAATGCTGGTGTGCCACAATTCTAAAAAAACAGCGAGTAAATTCTTTCCATGGATAAATAAATATACTGTATATGTAAATTAAAGGGGAACTCCACTGTTTTAACACATGTAGTTCGGTTTACCCATCAATACTGTGTCTATGTTCTATGCAGCCACTCCGGAGGGAGATTTCCATACTTTTCAAAAATTAACCTCAAATTAACCTGTCATAGTAACGTCACCATAGTTATTTCGGCTTTGTCTTGGGAAGTTTAAACAGAAAGCCTAGATTAGAAAGTAGAAGTATGGGGGTTTTTGAAAGAAGCCATTAGAAGGCATCGACTTCCTAATGAAAGACTATCTTCAAGTGGGCGATAGTAGGATCCAGCATTTTTAGAGCTTTTGTACCACACTAACAACTTAAAACCAGGATTTTCTGGTCTCTGCTGCTTTAATTCTTTCTAATGTTTTTTAAATCTGTCTCTTGTGAGCCCTCCAACTCAATGGAAGTGCAACACTAAATTGTTGGAGTGCCCAATTGTAAGTTTCATCAAATTTCATGATTCTTGTATCTAATACATTGTGTTTTTCAATCAATAAACCACGATGCAGTATGCAGGGATATCATCTGGGTAATAAAGCTTGACAGGGCTGCTTGGTTTGGAGAATAATGTGACTACAGGACTGAATCAACAAATCCAGTGAGCGAATCTAACTTTCTGTGGCCACTGTCTGGCCTCCTGAGGTCACTGACTGAAAGGCCTAATAGATTCAATTTATCATTGTAGGTGTCTTCATGAGCCTCCATTTTTCAGAATCAGTTACTGATGGGTCGGTACCCTAATCTCACTTAGCCATTCCTAAGGTAATAATATGCAAAACACATAAATGCAAAATACAATAGATGGGATGAATTTTATTGAGAAATTAGGTCATTTTGCAGCAAAGAATAGAAGGGTAGGTTTGGCATTTAGCTTTTGCAAGCCTAGCAGAATTTTTTAATTAAAAAATGAATTCTGTCTCAACATGAAATATTGAAATATGGTGCTGTGTGAGATATTTAAAACAACTACTTCTTGAGAAAGTAGAAGCACAACTCTGTTTATTTCTGCTGCTTTGGGCTCCAAGTCTGTTACTGTTTATGTTTTTCCAGTCTATCTAAGCACTCTTCCTCTTCCTCTTTCTCTTGGTGCAGCTAAATATTATGTGTATGTTTATCTGTCTTAAGTTCCCACAGCACCTCCGCAGGAAGTAGAGGTTATAGCTATCAATTCAACCACCATCCGCTTCACATGGAACCCTCCACCTCAGCAGTTTATTAATGGCATCAACCAGGGATACAAGGTAAGACTCTGGATGAGTGTGGATGTTATGAGACTACTTACATTAAAATCTATGTATTTAAACTTTCTTGTAAAGTTCAATAAAATAAAAGACAGTTGTGTACTTAAAAATAACCATAATAAACAAAAATTGTATGTGAAATGTTTTATTTTTCATATGTGCAGGCTTTTACCTGTATTTTGGGTAAATACAGGTAAATTCCTTCAATTCTTAGTTGTTGATATATAGAAAAAATATTGTAAATTAAAATATCTGATATATTATTCATAAAATAAACTAATTTTAAAAGTTAAAAATGTCTGTTATAATCTTTCATCATCAAAATTTTTAAAAGAAAACCTTCCCAGATATTAAAATCAGCAGTGAGACTGAGGTCTCAAGTCTTCCACCTCCAACACATGGATGATTTATTTTGATCTGACTCCAAAAAAAAAGTCTGTAAGAAAATCTATTAATCCAGACTCTTCTACACATTTTATTATTTAATAACTACACACTTTGTCCGTGTGTAGGTGTGTGATTAAATTCTTTGAAAAACCTCTCATAGGTCTTTTAGCTCAAAGGTCGTATCTCGCTTGCTTCTGTTTACCCATACACTTAGCCAAGCCAAGTGTGGTGAGTTATGGAAAAAAGGGAGGATTAAATATGGAAAAAGAAGACCGTGTGAAGAAGGTGAGAAAATAGGAGCGAGGGACTGGAGCATAATAAGAGATAATAATAAAGAAGCCGTGGGCAGGATAATGGGGAGCAGGGTCAAAGTGAAGGATTGAATTGTATAAGTGATCTATACTGTACAGTATGTAGTAGTTCTGGTATGTTATTTATTCTTCACTTCGTTTTGGCAACCAGCCCCTAAGGAACTGATTAACATGACAAAGAAAACATATCACATTGTTGCTGTGCATCACTGGGTCAGTGTGTACATTTGTGAGTGTGTTTTAGAGAGTGTGAATGTTGGTGTCTTTGTTGGTTGATAAATACTATATGGTTTTCCATGTGTTTGATGTGGCTGTCTGACGTTGTCTCTGCATACCAGGCTCTACCAATCCAAGTCAGTGGAGCCTTTCAGTGCTGCTGCACACGTGGGTGTGCGTCTTTAGGTGTGTTGTGCTGGTTAGAGGACAGTAGATAATGATATTAATTAAAAGAGGATATGAAGCAAAGCCTCCTCTCATTTCATCCCCCCACAGATCGGTGACTATATACAATACCCTTAATAATATAGCTCAAAACTGATTACCTGAGTAAGAGCCATTTCTGGCGACTTTCATGTCCTCCATTTACATGTCCTTGACACTATCTTATGACTTACTTGAGATTTGTAGGAGTTTTTAGAAGCACTGACTTCAGTTATTGTAGAACTAATAATGCTATTTATATATCTATCTATTCTTATTGACTCTCATAAATGAGTTTTATTCAGAGCATACTAACAACGAACAGAGCAATAGTTCTTCATTAAACAGGCTGCATCTTGCCTGAATTCTCAAGACTCATCCTCTGTACAAAAGTGGTTGTATAAAAGATATTTTCAGTAAATTATACAGCAAAAACATATTCAGGAAAAAAAACAGCTACCAGCGTAGTATAAAGAAACCTTTATGAAGTATTTAATCCTAGACCTGAAGTAACATGTATGGCAGCAGAAAGATCGAACTGACCTCTCCACAGCGCACTATAGTGTATCACTGAAGAACTGGGTCCAGTTCCTCCGGGGACAGCAGTGTACCATATGTGTTCTTCAGCACACTCTGGGTTTCCATTGCAATCTGGTTCAGAATGCACATGTTTCTATCGCAACAGCAGAACCAATCTTCCCAGCACCCTTTAAAAGTGGACTAGCATCAGATGCTTGAGGGTGCCAGATCAGCACTCTTTTATAGCAACCAAACTGTACTGTGCTGATAATAAATTACAACAGAAAACCTTATTTTACCATGACAGACTGGGTGCAGTGCAGCATTCTTAAGCCAGAGGGAAAAGCAGCCAGAAGTATAACCAACTTTTTTCTAAAAGCTTGGCTTGATTTTTGATTGGTTGATTGGTTTCTATTGCAGATTGTTGGGATAATATAATGTGTATAATGGAACAACAATTACAGTGTTAATTCTAAAGATTTCTTTTTTTAAATATATTTGGCAACACCCTTATCCCCTCAGTTTTATCCAAAGTGAGATATATAGTAAAGAATGTCGGGGGGGCTGTGCTGCTATAACCCACAACGCCCAAAAACCCCAGCATGGTTGTCTAGCAAGAAACATATTGACTAAAATAAAAACCAACTACAGCTCTGATGTGTCCTTAGGTTGTGTCCAAAATCACTCTGTCATTCGCTCATTATCTTCTCCCTATATACTGTAATAAGCCATAAATTGAGATTTTGGACACTTATTAATCATCATCATTTTGCGACATTGCTGACAGGTGTAGAGGCGCACACTGGTCATTTCTGCATCCATAAAATGGGACACAATGTGAGACTGTGTTTATAGCAGAAAGTATTACTACTGTACTACTCCTGCTTTCATTCTGTTGTCAGTGTTAGTGTACAGTTGTGTACCCTACAGATGTATGCAAAAGTACTTTGGGGTAGGCAAGTATTGACTTTATAGTAGTAATTTTGCAAATACCACAAATACTGTTAATTTGTATTGTATTTTTGAGATTTATGAAATGAAAAGTAACAGTATATTAACAGATGAAGAAAGGCTAATTTTTATGTCTCTTTGCTGCAGGAGTTGTATTAACTTATTTTCACTTCAAAAATCAACAAAATATGAAATTTGGCTAGGGGTGCTTCAAGGGGTGATTCAACAAGATGTTGGAAAGGTTCCTTTGAGATTCTGGTCCATGTTGACATGATTGCATCACATTATTTTTTGCAAATTTGTCGGCTCCACATTCATGCTGCAATTCTCCCGTTCTACCACATCCCGAGGCGGATTCAGATCTGGAGACTGAGGGAGCCACTGAAGTTCACTGAACTCATTGTAGGGCTCATGAAACCAGTTTGAGACGACTTTTGCTTTGTGAAATTCAAATGATGATTGATTGGTATTAAGGTGCTCAGAGTGTGCCATGAAAACATTCCCCGCACCATTACACCACCACCACCAGCCTGGACTCTTGACATAAGAGCAGGTTGGGTCCATGGATTCATGATGTTGATGCCAAATTCTGACCCTACCATCTGTGTGCCTCAGCAGAAATCCAGATTCATCAGACCGGGCTCTCCATCTCACCACAGTTGTAAAGAGCGGTTATAGTTACTGTACCCTTTCTATCAGCTTTAACCAGTCTGGCCATTGTCCTCTGACCTCTCTCATCAACACGGTGTTTCCGTCTGCAGAACTGCCGCTCACTGGATGTTTTATGTTTTTCGCAGTAAATTGAGTAAACTCTAGACACTGTTGCGCGTGAAAATCTCAGGAGATCAGCGGTTTCAGAAATACTCAAACCAGCCTGTCTGGCACCAACAATCATGCCACGGTCAAAGTCACTGAGATCACATTTTTCCCCACTCTGATGTTTGATGTGAACAATAACGGAAGCTCCTTACCTGTATCTGCATGATTTTATACAATGCACTACTGCCACATGATTGGCTGTTATATTTTTTATAATGATAGGGATAAATAATGCATATTATATATCCCTAGTATAAGTAATAGGGATTTATACTGTACAGCGACAGTGTGGAGAGAATTACGCAGGTGTGGGTTGCAAACTATATGACATCAGTAATACTCCCCATAAAAACAAGTCTATTGCCTAATCAACAGTGTTGGTTACTGTTATCATTTACTGGAAGAAAGAGGAAATCGCTTAAAATACGTCGGAAGCTTTGAGACAGCATGTGAGACAGTGAGTAGATGAGCTGTGAGACATTAGGCATACAGGTCAGACTTTTTGGAGTTGATGAATACTGATGCAGATAACAGCTTTGCTTTGCACACCTACGGGCAATGCAGCAATAACAAATATGTTAATGTACACTCACCAACAATATGCCATTAAAAAGACATTGGGAATTCTATTATCATATAAATCCGGTCTGTAAACAATTTTTTTTTTTTTTTTTTTTGCAGTTACACACCACTCACCCATTTACACTCATTGCACTGCTTAATTCTGATGAAAACTTGGCTCAAAGTTCGGGTTTTTTTTATAGTATAAATATGGGTACCATATCACAGTGTTGCCCATGGCTTAGCTCTCATTATGAATATGTAAGTGTATGCTCTTCATCGTTGTTTTTGTGGCTAAAGCAATAACACAAACCAAACTATTATGAACTACTGTTCCGAATACAAATCAAGTCTCACAAAAGAGACAAATTAACCTTTCATTAGGCATTTAGTTGGACTGATATTCAAACTTAGTGTTTGTCCTCAAATGCTGTTATGACTTATAATGGCCTGGTGGCAGAAATTTATGTTAAGTGGTACATTCATACGTAAATAAATGCTTAGATTTTGTTTTGAATGCAGATAACTTTTCCTGTGAGTGAAACATGAATATTGTTTTGCCATTCTGACAAATTTGTAAATAGCATTTGGCGGTTTTAAACTTTAATGACAAAAAACCCTTGGGTATCAGCCTAATTTAAAAAGATTTGCTATATTCCATACTGTTGTACAAATAAGTTTCGTCTCATAAATGCCGTCTGAATAATAAGGTTTGGATTCGGTAGCCTGAAGTTAATAGTCAGACTAACAAACAAAATAACTGGAATGAACATTTTAGGTGCAGTGGTGACCTGTTGGATTCATTAGATATTATTTGTCACCTAGACGTCAACAATGACCATTTTTCTCATTTAACACAGCTGCTGGTCTGGCCAGAGCAGTCTCCAGAGGACATTATAGTAGTAACCATCACCCCGGACTACCCAGGGTCACGCCATACAGGATTAGTCAGCGGACTCAAGAAATTTACCTGGTACTTTGGCACCACCCTTTGCTTCACAACACCTGGAGACGGGCCCCGCAGCCCACCCACCCTGCTGCAGACACATGAGGACAGTGAGTATACACGCACACACACACACACACACACACACACACACACACACACACACAAACACACTTCAATTTGAATAAACCTAGAACACAACACATAGAACACTCTATCAGCCTCTCCTATGAATAATAATTAAAGTGTATTGACTTGCTCTGTGTTCAGTCCAGCTGTTTCTATCAGTGTGATACACAGCTGTGTACACAATATCTACCCTCCAACATCTCCTGTTTTGTCTCGGGCTCTTACTTCAGTTTCTCTAATTTTTAATCTTTTTGTTCTTAGTTTCCCCTCCACCTCCCTCTTATTTTTCCTCCACTGTGTCTCTTTAAAGGGAATTGATTCATATGTTTTCAGGCATACCTGCTTTTATAGCCTATTGTTCCATGGATAAACATAATAGCGGCCACTCCCAATTGCAAGCGCACATACAAACAGTTGCACTATGAAATAAACACAATAGCCTATAGGCAGACAGACAAGCAATTATTACGAACCAGCAATTATCGAGTGGGAAGGGATATTAGAAGTCAGAGGCGAACACACACAAACGCACATCACGTGCACACACACTTACACGTGTTCACATAGCCATGGACAGGTATTGATTAGGTGCTAGGTGTGTTGCAGTGTTAACGGTGGGTGTAATTCTTGCTTGATGATAGCTTTTTGCATGTGTGTGTGTGTGCGCATGCATACCTATCCATCGGTGGACTTCCCAGTCATTACACTCTCACCAACTGTGGACCAGTGAGCCAGCAGGGGATATTTTGGAGGTCCACAGTTGGGCATTCTGTAAGTCATGCTAAATGATTTTGTGTCTAAAACTATGTTTTTAATTTATTTTAATTTTTGCCAAGATGGGACTGGCAGTTTTTTTACAAATCATACTCAGCACTGCTTCTGCAGGCTCGAGCAGGGATTTTAACGACTCAGTCAGACAAACGTTTTTTCACACTCCTCCATAGTGTGAATGGCTTTGATCCCCAGGCAGGCTTTCAGACTACAGGGCAGCTATTTTACAAACTACATACTGACGGAACCAGTCTCCTTAAAAACCGTTTTTTGTTATCTTTTTGTACGAGAATACAAAACTGCATTTGAATGCTTTACTGCAGGGCCAATGCAGTGTCAAATAGAGAGTTGTAAAATAATACTTCTTGTCTATATCTTCCTTTTCTCTCAAAACTCTCCTCCATGTTGCAGCAAAATGTTATCCACTCATGGTTTTCCATGACATAACCCCCTGCTTCTATCTCTCTCTAAGCACCAGGGAAACATTTTAATCACTCTGGCTGCAGTTGGATTGGTCTAGGTACCAACAGGGGCCAGGATTTGAACCCGACCCTGCAGCAGGGTCTGGTGCAACACTGGCAGCTTAAGGTCACGAAAAAAACCCAGCACACCACCGAGTCCCCTTCACACTGGGAGCATCTCTCTGAGTGCTTTTCAGTTTTCTCTTTGGGTGTTGGACTTCAAAATTCACTGAGCCTCATAAGGATGCTCACAACTTCAAAACTTACAAGCATTTGTCTAACACAGTGAGCTGTCTGGTCAGACAATTGAGCCTTCTTTTCTAGAGGCTTTCGAATATTTACTTTGAGTGCTGGTCTTCAGAATTCGCTGCAGATCCTAAGGTTCAAACCCAAGACATCAAAACTACAGAGGAGTCCTCCTATTCCCTGAACTATTTTAACAAAGACATTTTAGCTGTGTTTCTTAGAGATTTTGACTCTCTCTTTTAGATATTGGACTTCAAAACTCTGTGTGCCTCATGGGGGTTAAACCCAAATTGCCAATGCTACTGAACAGTCCTCAAATACTTGAGTCTTTCCTTTAGGTGCAGGTCCTGTTACTCCAGTGCCTTTCTTCTTGGCCACCATGATCTGCCAAAGGTCAGCCCAAATTTTCCTTTGGACAGCACCCAAAGGAAAGACTCTTTAATCACTCATATTCAAAAATTAACTAAGATGATCAAACTTTTGACATTATGGCAAAGACTTCTACATATTGTGTTGCAGAGATATCTACTGAAGTTAGCATGCTAACCAACTAGTCCCAGCCTGGCCATTCCGGTCTCGTAATCCCACTTTATACCTCAAGTCACTACAGCATTTAGTCTGCCCTAGGTCCAAGATGAGAGCATGAAGAAGTAGGAACTGCGAGTAGGCTATAAACCTGTGTTGCAGTCATCCTCTCTCTGCAACATTCCTCCATTCTTTGCTTAAGACCAGCTATGGACGTTGCTGCTCTAGCTGCTCTCCCTCTCCCTTGCGTTCTTCGCCCTTTCGTGGCTCTCCCTCTTCTCCTGCCAACACTGCATCTTCCCTCTCTTGCTGAATGGCCAGATAAGATGTGAAATCATCGTCATCAATCTAACAGTAACCGAAGAAATCAGCCTACCAGTTACATAATGTGTGTAAGGTAAACCTGTGTGAAAAACATTATTACCCAATCTATGTAGATTTGCAAGATGTCAACAACTGCCCTATGCTGATGTTCGATTTATTCAAGCTAACGCTATCTCAACGTAAGGGTGAGGGTTGAAGCTTGGTTGTGGTTGGCCAGTGAGCCCAGTCCCAGAACTCACACGAAGCGCACTCTCATTTGCACCCCACATGACAGGCACACAGAGAGGGCCGGTAAAAGCTTGCCCGACAATGTGGTGGCCCACTGGGATTTGTCCCGGTATGCCCCATAGCCAGTCTGACTATTGCACAGGGGAAAGGGAGGGAAGAGGAAGGACCAAAGAGTGCATTTCCTTGTTTCTTACAATGAGGTGGACACCTCAGCTTTCTGGTAATATCCTTCACCTTATTTGTCTGAAGTATGAATGTGACAGTTGGCCAATTCTTACACATTGCCCCGTTAAAAGAAAATTAGAAACGCATTTTTTCCAGTTTTATTATGACAAAAAAAAGTATTTATTTTTTGTTGGATCAAAATGACTAGAAAAAGTGGTCCACACTGGTCGGCATTAGTCCACTGTTGGTAAGGTAGGAATGTGTGTGTGTGTGTGTCTGTGTGCATGTCTTTCTATGGTTGTGTGGACAAATTTTGGTTTGAAACCGTTGTTCTGAGGACATTTTGGGTTCAGGTTAGAATTAGGTTTAGGTTGGGGTTAGGGCAAGGTTTGGGGCTAGGCTTTCACTTGTGATGGTTAAGGTTTAGGTAAGGGGCTAAGGAATGCATTATGTCAGTGAGTGTCCTCACAACTAACTTAAGACGTGTGTGTGTGTGTGTGTCTGTGTCTGTGTGTCTGAGTGAGTGATTTAGTGAGTTAGATAGTGGGATTATGCGTGATTTGGGGTGTGTGTTATTGAATGTCGCTCAGCAGGGAGAGGGGTTAGAGAGGCATGGATAAATGAGAAATGACAGGCATGCGTGCAACTGAGTGCGTGTGTGTTGGTCAATGCAGATGAGATTAGGAAGTGGTGTGTGAAGTTGAAGAGAAGCAGGTAATAAGCTGTATAGACAAGAGATGTGTGTGTTTGTGTGCAGGGATGATTTTCTAAAATCTAAAATTTTCAAAATATAACCAATGTTATATGACATAAGTATGTTTTTTTTGTTGTTGTTTTTTTTTTTTCCCAGCACCTGGCCCCGTTCATCACTTGACCTTCACTGAAATCTTAGACACATCACTCAGAGTCAGCTGGGCAGAGCCTGAAGACAAGAACGGCATCATTACTGGTAAGAGCATTATAATTTGACAGTATAATTAAAGACTGTCCCAAACCTATAACAGTCACTGATTTCCTCCACTGCCTCCACCTTCCCTCCGTAATCAAGAAATTTTCACTCTACCATGTTATTTTCAGTACCATTAAGAGCTGTGATGGGTGAATCTTAAGTTAAGTTGAGTTAGTGTGCTCTTGCCAGAAAGTAAAACACACAAGGAATAGAGATAATATGCCCTTTGTTTCCAATTAAAAGGTATTCTTCTCAGGTGGACAAATATAGGGGGAAGAATGACTAATCAGAATAAAAGAGTAAAAAGTATCCCCTTGAGGCAAGCAGCAGTGAGGGAGGAACCATACAACTCCTACAGTTTCTTCAGTATTCTCCACTTAGTCACTTATTTTTCTGTCTGACTTCCACAGACATCCCCATGTCTCCGACACTGTTTATGTACAACTGATTCATCATCAGCTAATCCCTTCTCTCTGCAGCTTGTCTTCTCACATTATCTCCAACATGCCCTCAACACTCAGGGTGTTGTTTCTGTGGCGCATCACAGAGCTCAAGCCCCCCCCCCCCAAAAAAATCATTTTTCTTCAGCTCCTCCACGGCTCTGTTAGACAATGGTGTTGGTGAACATGACAAGCTGCTGTGAATTAAGTGATTACCCTACATTGTGTATGTGTGTGTGTGTGTGTGTATGAGTATGTGTCTGTGTGCTGACATTGCTGCAACATGTCCAACATTCATCAGGCCCCTACACAACAAGACCACGGTCTAACAGCACAAGGCTGCAGTGCCTTTACAGTCAGCTTACACACTCAGGAATGGGAAAATGCTTATTCAATCAAGGTCACCTTGCACATTTGCTCTTTTCTCCCCAACCTGCTTTTCATCCAGCACCTGGTGAGCAGGGAGACAGATGAGGGACCGTTCACTCTCTCCAGGGCTTAACACACAAGTGGCCTCACAAACACACACGCACATGTTTGAAGTTAGTGGAGTGTGATGCATGACTGTGAAGATGCAAAGGGACAGACAGATTTTGACTGTAGTTACCCCTCCCTCACTCTCTCCCTCCTTTTTGGCTCTGTACCTCTCATTATGTGTAAGTGCGTGTGCTTGTGCATGTGTGTTTATGTGTACACATGTCTGCTCATGTCTGTATGCACCTTTATTAAGCCAGTGTGTGCGCTACTCCCCGCAGGCTATGTATTGTGGTGGGAAGTGTCTGACATAGAGTCGAGTCGTGAGGAACGTTCTCTGTCCAACTCCACCCTGCAGTACCAGCTGACCGGCCTCACCTCCACCACCCTGTACACACTACAGGTGGCAGCGCTCACTGCCGCAGGACGGGGCGTGGTGACATCCTCCACCATCTCCACCGGAGTCCCACCAGGTACAATAAATACAAGCAAGCACACACACACATACAGTGGAGCTGATGACAGCGGTGTTTAAAAAAAGATTTTTCACTTGTGTGTACGTGTGTGTGTGTGTGTGTGTGTAGCAGAGTAAATATGACTGATGAGCTCTTGCAATGCCATTGTCTTTCCTCAGGCTGATAAGTGGCTGTTACTGTGCATTCATGAATCATCTCCCACACAACCAACACACACATAGACAGAGACACATAGACAAGAGTTAGTCACTTACACCGTCTTGGAGAGCGCTTTAGTGTGCAGTTTATCCGTGTGTGTATACCTTGTGGACACTACGCTTGTGTGTGCATGATGAGTTTGTATAACTGGACTAATGCCAGGTTGCAATCATTATTAGTGCTGATTAATACTGGAAATGTTGGGAACGCAGCGATGGGAGAGAGAGAGAGAGGGCAAGAGACAATCAAAGAACAGGACTGAAGAAGGGAGAACAGATAGAGAAACATAATGAGGGAAGAACAGGGAACAGAAAAATATGCAACTCTGAAGAACGGAAGACCAAAGTCTCTCAGAAATGGACAGAGAAGCAGAGAGGAAGTGGAGGAGATTGGAAGAAAAACCCGCCTCATGCAGCAGGATTTTTGTCCTAACATTTTCTGATTATTAATTTATGAATAAAAGCAGAAAAAGGGAAATCAAGATGGATACAGGCAGTTCTTAGATTTGGAAGTTATTCATTAATTCATGAAAGCAAAAGACTGAAGGAAAGATGGAGGACTGAAGACTAGGAAAAAGAACTAAAGAATGAGCAGAGAGAGTTGGAGAGGGAGAAAGAGAGAGATCCACCGAGCATAGATTCTTGTCTTGTTTATTTATTCATGTATTCATGGAGTTGAGAGAATTTTGTCATTCATCTGAGCAAGGCAGCTGATATCAACATTTCCACATTATAACCCTTACAAGTTTGCTGCATGCTCTTACAGAGCAATGGTAGCTGATAGCTGTAATTTGTCTTTTGTTGCACACATGTACTTCGCTGGCTCCGGAATAAATATTGCCTTGTTTCCATAATAACTGGACCCAGTCATGTTATATAGTCCTGTTACAATAAACACCCCCTCAGATATTCCACAAAATCTGTCTAATATGCCCTGGTGTGTTGATGTGTTACAACACATGGCTTTTGATTTAACACGTCGGCTTTAGAGATCTGTGTTCTGCCATGTTCAGCAAATATGATGTTTGTGATGCTGCAGCAGAGTTGGATGGATTACAGCAGATCGCACCAGAGCATTTACACCATCCAGAGATACTAAGTATTAACCAAACACAGTGAAGAGAGGTGGTTGAAAAGTGGGTCTGAACGGCTCGGTCTTGTTGTAATTGAGTGAGATGATTTAGGGTAAAGTGGATTGTGGTGATTTTTGATTAAATTTAATTATCAGAAACAAGCTGTCATATATTTCATTTGACGGGACTTGATGAGAACAAAAAAAAACAAAGAACAGGATTTTCAGCCTGTGTCTCCAGAAGCAGTTGAGCACATGTACCCCTTGCCAGACCAGTGCCGATTCAATTCATCTGCTGTCAGTGAAGAAATCTATTCAGAGCCAGCTATAAATTGTGTGTGGCATTTGAAAGGTGGAATTTAATTGGAATATTTAATTCTGGTTGAAATGTGCATACATAACATTTCATTCCTCTGTGTTTTACTTCAGGTTAACCAAAAAAAGGAAAAAACCTCAGCCCAGGAGAAAATAACAGTTGTCCTATGTTTGCTTGTTATTAGTCAGATTCAGTGCAACTTTCAGTTTGAATGTGACAGAAGGAACTACTCAAACTGAGCGGCACATGCCGGGAGTCAAACTTGGGCTACATCAATGATGCTATTGTCAGACAATTTCCTGCGCGCTGTTAGATGAATGAGTTGATTTCCAGTTGTTCTCTCTTCTAATTCTTGCTTTAAAGTGTGTACCATTTGCCAGTTACTCTTAATTATTTTAAGTTATACTCATGAAAATGGCTTTTAAAAGTTGCTCTTTCTACATTTTAATCATAGATTCTTTGTGGGAGGAAAGAAGTTGCAAAATACAAAGATACATTTGACTTAAAATATGAAGTTATTATGTCATGTATATCTAATGTGTTCATACTTACTACATACACATACATACTACTGGTTATTGTACATGCGACAGGAATTTAAAAGTGAGTGATCAGGTATAAATTTTGATTGATCAGACAGACAATAAATTACAGCCTGGAATGGACAGAATATTTTCGACAGGTTGACATGATTTCCAATGGTTTCAGCTTCTCTTCCCCCTCCTTGCTGCCCAGTCATACAACTCAGGCTGCCACGACTGGTCAGCACCCTTGCCTGTTTCCTGTCACTCATTATTCCCATAGAGATAGAACAGTGTTAGAATAAGAAAGGGTCAAACATAATTTATTAGGCTTGCAGCCTACTCAGACATTGATAGGCCTTAAATGGACTTTAGTGAACTGTGCATTTAATTCACCTCTTGCCGTCACTGGTGTTCAAATTTATCTCATTGTATCGCTGACCTCAGAAATATGAAATAAATTGCTCTGACAGAGAGAGATATACAGCTGCAGCATAAGTGCCTGCACTTAAGTCAAATTTAATTTTTTTTCTGTGACACGTTTGTTATTTTCTTTTTTTATAGCTAAGCATGGACACATGGACACATAAAAAAGGATTGGAAGCAATTTCTTGGCTCACTTAAAGCCTTTTTTGTACTTAAGTCATTATTGGCGATATGAGTTCCCTCTTCTTCTCTTTCTATTATCAGTGCTGTTGCTAGTGTAACTCATGTAGCTGTTCTGACAACATTTATTTTTATCAGATATGGCACACATATACATATTTTTAGACATTAATGGAAAGGTCTCTATATTAAATTATTTGTTTTGTTCATTTCTTTTGATTCCTCTTGCAATAATTCACCACGCTGTGATGCTACAGATCTTTTCTGCTTAAAAGAAACACAAGTCTTTGTAAATAAATGCCTATTGCACCTGGTTGCTGCAGCGAAAGCTAGCAGAGGTGTTTTTTATTTCAAAGAATTTGAAACTTACTATTGAAACATCTATTATGCAGTACGCAGACTATTTTTCTCTTCATAAATAACTATAACAATAACAATCCCACAGATTTGGTCAATAAATACTTTATATACCTGTAAGAATACATAAAGATGATGTCGACCCACCAGTACTAGCTGCAGTGGCAAAATTCTCAAAGGGTTTTCTTGTAGCTTTGAGTACAGTGGCATTCTTTCTGTTTTCTATCTGTAGAACTTCCTGGAGCACCATCTAACTTAGTCATCTCCAACATAAGCCCTCGGACAGCAACACTTCGGTTCCGCCCTGGTCCTGACGGAAAGACAGCAATATCACGATGGATTGTTGAAGGACAGGTGTGTTTGTTAGTGCCTGCTTATCCTGAAACACAGCAGGAAGGAAAGTGTTATCTTACACGCATTACGATATCCCTCTTTATCAGGTACTAAAGGAGCATGGAAAGGAGGAGGCTTGGAGAGTTGTCTACCAGAAAGACAACAAGCCAGATGCAGACACACTGGAGATCCCCGACCTCACTCCTTTCACTCAGTACCGGTGAGCAGCAAACACACACCACCCACACAAGAACATGGTGAAGTTCTACAACATGCACACAGACACACACACACACACACACACCCACAAACTCATTCACGCACATCTCACTCTCCACCAGTTTCTGCGGTATTGCTAGACTCAGATGAAGTTAGATAAATCATACAGACACACAGAGAGACAGTTCCATCTGAGACTTTTCTGTTTGTCAGCACCTTCACAGCTGCAGCATGCAGATCCTTATTACCCTCCCGCAACTAGCTAAAGGGAAGGAGAGGGGAGGAGAGGGACGGGGAGAGTGGAGAAGAAAGGTGATGAGAAAGCAGGAAGGGCAGCAGAGAGCATTAAAGAGGAGGAGAGACAAAAGGATAACAGACAAGGAGAATAGGAAATAGAGGAGGAGAGAGGGTTGTCTTTAATCCCTGCTCAAGGGCCATGGGGAGCCTGCAGTTTGTAAACGTGATCTATCTCCAACAGCTTCCTCCTCATTCTCTCCCTCTCATTCTCTATCTATCCGTCTATCTATCTGCTGTATTTATCAGTCTATCTCTGTCTCTTGGTCTTTGTATCTCCGTCTTCATCTGTAATGGGACTGCAGTGTGTGTGCACACTTTGTACACTCACAGGGATTATGTTGTCACAGGCGACACCAGTGGGACATGAGATGAAGTGATGCACTTGTCTGTGTTTCTTATCACCCGCTTTAAGTCCCTCTTTACACCCTGCTCTCTATCTCCCAATACAGGGACGAGAACTCATAGATGTAGTCTCTCACACGCTCACACATTTTTTCACTTACCCGCACTCTGAGGCGTGGATCCATTAAGAAGTAACAAAAGTAAAAAACGTTCCCTCATGGCTGTATATTTGTATGTGTCAACAGGTCTGCATAGTTATATCCCTTTTTTCCTAACTGATATTTGGATTCCTGAGAAAAATCAATCACAAATGTTCTCACTAGAGTTAGACACAAATAGTCCAAAATAGTTCTTCTTCACTGTTAGGTTTTTTTCACTTCTACAGTCACACGGTGTAATCAATTGATAATATTAGACACCCACTGTTCAATTTCAAACAGTGGACCCAAATGTCCAACTTCGGGCCCATTTGATATGAAGTGACTTCTTACTTTTTGGTCATGGTGTGTTTTAAGTCTCAAGCCCAAGTCGAGATAACCCTTATGTCACAACTGCTGGTAGCAGCACAGGTAGGGAGGACCCAAACACAGACACACACATGTTGAGTGAGGAAACTTTAATAGGTAAACTGAAGAGAGTCAGGTTTACAATCAGATGGACAGACAAGCATGCAGGCAGGTAAACAGACAGGCAGGCACGTATAGACAACAGGTCACAACACAGGGTTGGTAGCTGGCAAACAGAAGAACAAAAGGAAACATAAAGAGACAAACTGACAAGAAACTGGTGACAATGGCAGGTTTAAATAGTGGCTGGGGTGATGAGGGAACTGGGAACAGGTGTGTGAGTGGGTGGGAAAGCTCGGGTGATTGAAGATGGGAAACAGGTGAGCAGGTGGGTCTAGAGACAGGAAAAAAGTCCGGGAACATCTGGTGGGCGGATTAAGAATGGCTGGTCTAGGAAGAAGGGACAAACATGGTCAGGGAGAAGTGAGCAGGGGCTGTAGACGGGGGCCCAGGGGCACTGAGGAGCAGATTGTTCTGCCTGATGATATCATCAGGGTTAATTTTTTAAACTGTGAGAATCTCCCTCTGGAGCCACAGACCACTCTAGAGCCACAGCCACAACTGTGACAACTGAACTAAACTTGTGTAAAATTGGTGGAGTCGATGGTGGAATTGGTGGACTTTAACTTGGTTTTCTCTCTTCTCCAGGTTCAGGATGCGTCAAGTGAATATTGTGGGGTCTAGTCCCATGAGTGCCCCCTCCAGGCTGATTCAAACCTTACAGGCAGCCCCCGACACGCACCCCTCTAACCTAACCCTGCTGTTAGCTACACAGACCAGCCTGCGCTTAGGCTGGAAGGTACTGAAACACACACACACACACACAGATACACACTTAACTCGTAACCGTAAAACCTTACTCTGCCCCTTACACTCCTTCAAACAGTGTTCATTTGACTGATGGGGATTTTCTGTGTGTTTCTTTGCTGTGCATCTCTGTGTATTTGCTCTCTGGGTGCATATGCACGTGCATGTGTGCTCACCAGCAGCAGGACTGAACAGGTTGAGTGGCTGATGGCCTATAATCAGTGTCACTCCTGGTTATCAGCGTTAAAACTGATCCATCAAATTTCTCATTCACCATCCGGAGTGCTAGCAGCACAAACTGAAATATAATTTTCTCCTCACTGTCTTTTCTTTTTTGCTCTTGTTCCTGCCCTTCCTCCCTCTCTCTTTTCCTCCTCCTCTCTTTTACTCCCCCTTCCCCTCTTCTATTATAACATAAATAGAGGGCAGAGTATTTTCCATTTAAGAGCTGGAATGAGAAAAAGAGCCTGTCAAATCAGACACAGACACTGAGGCGCTATGGGCTACCTGTGCAGCATGCTAATGGGATTTTACCTGCATGTTAGCGCCCAGCCTGAGCTATGCTAGGTTTTCTGCTGTAGTGGAACCATCACAATGGGTTTAGCTAAGGCTGTTATTCTAAGCTGCATATTAAGGGTAATAAAGCTAATGTGACATTCTGTATTATGGATCCTAAATGCTAAGCCAAGCTAAATCACAAGGGTATTAAAATGACTAGATGTCTTACTTCCTTATCTGTTGCGCAGCACAGAGCAAACCACTGCACATTGTTGGTTAAAATTTTCAGTGAAATTATATACTGTGAGAAAGCTGTACTTCCTTCTAACATGATTTTTAGGGTACTGAATTTAGGTGGTTGTGGCTGTAATGCATAATGAAATGGTGGGTCACCGGCAGAGTAAAGAACATGAGGTGACAGAGAAAAAGCAGAGATAGAAGGAGGGAGGATGACGAGAAATGAGAGTGGAAGCAAGTTAAAGAGGGTGACATCAGGTGAATAAGACGGAAAAGCTGGCGATAGAGAAAAGGATCAGGTGATGGGACGTCAAAGGGGAGAAAACGGTAAGAAGTTTTTAGGATGTACTTTAGATTTTGACACATCAATTAAAAATGAACCCTATTCACATGTGAGTTGCGAGCGTGTGTGTGTGCCTTTTGTTTATATCACATTGTGAGACCTAAACTTGATATTCCACTTACATTGTTGGGACCAAACTCTTGGTGATTGAAACCCCTGAAGGGTACCAAGGTTCAAAATGTTCAAATTCTGCCCAGCCAGCCTGTTACTATGAGTGACCGGGTCCTACACAAGCTCACAGTTTTGGTTACTTCACGTGACACATGTCTGTCTTGTATTTTTGCACTTGCTTTTCTCAGTGGTTTTAAGTGGGCGGAGCTCATTTAGATATGATGATGTTTCATATTTCCATGAAGCCATTTAGAGTTTAGCAACACCAGGCTTAAAACGTAAAATCTGACAGTTGTGGAGTTGTTTGTTTACATTGCCAACGCTGTCAATAAAATTTGACAAAACCACACCTACACTGTCCTGATGAAGCAGATTAGTTGAGTTTTTGAGTGATTTTTTTTTTTTTTTTTTTTGCTTATTTATTCATGAATATTTAATGTTATAGAGAAATACATACAGTATGTGCCAAATGCGTAGTTCTCCTCTGAGGACCTGAAGTTGTATTATATGGATTTCTCATAAATACACCGACAGTACCTCTTCATGTTAGTTATGAGGAACTGTCATATTGTTTCATAGAGCGTTCGAGGTTCTGTGTTTTATTATCATCATTTTATTAATTACCATTTTACCAAAATTGGTGTCTTGTTCAATCTTCCTTTCAGCTCTTTCTCTATATGGATAGTTCTTCCATTAATCACAGTCAGAATTAATTAATTTCAGTGCAGCACAGGGTGGCCAAGTGCTGACACATTATAAGATACTTGCAGTTCAGGATTGGCATACTGACCCTCATTTATTAAGCTATTGTGGAATAAACTGCACAATATGTATAAAAAATGTGTAATAGTAATTATCCAGAAAATGGCTTAGACAGTTTCTAAGCAGGCATAAGTTTACTTTTAATGTTATGCTAAACAAGGTTATATTAGTGAGATTTTTTTAACATGCATAAGTTACCACCTTATATACAGTATGAATGTATATGTAACTGTTATAATACACTGCTCTGTCCGCAAAGTATGGTCATAATGACAACAGGCTGACATAAACTCACTACAAAAACCCATGCAAAGTTGATAAACTGTACCAGTGTGTCATTATTCCTATGGTCACATGTGTGCATGTCAAACAAGAAGGATAAATGGCAAAACACCTCTTTCTAATTTGCTCTTTTTTTTGCCCACCTCTCACTTTCCGTTACCCTCCAGCCTCTCCCTGAGTCCGAGTACAACAGCAGCCCAGAGACTGTAGGCTACCGGCTGCGTGTGTGGAGGACAGACGGGCAAGGGGAGGACAGGACTGAGGATCTAGACGGATCAGGAGGGACCAGTGAGGCCACAATAGAGGGTCTGAATCCCTGGACCCAGTACCAGGTTCAGATACAGGCCTACAATTCCATAGGACCTGGACCGTGGAGCAACACTGTCGCCGCAAACACTGCAGAATCTGGTACAAACACAGACCTCTTTCACTCCTGTTTCCTGTTTGCTAGTATCCAACAGAACACACCTTTCTCTGCCCTCTATACATTCCCTCTTATCCAGTGAGGGGACGATTGACAGAATGTGGGAGGGGATGGAGGAGATGATTGAGATAAAATCGAAGATTGAAGGTCGGTTTAGAGAGTGAAGTAGCACTGAGCTCTGTGTGTGTGTGTGTGTGTGTGTGTGTGTGTGTGTGTGTGTGTGTGTGTGTGTGTGTGTGTGTGTGTGTGTGTGTGTGTGTGTGTGTGTGTGTGTGTGTGTTCCAGATCCTCTCCTGGTGTTTGTGTACTCTAGTTCCATCTGGATCTCCGATGAATGTGACACTGACACACACACACACACACACACAAACACACACACAGATACACACACAATCCCAAGCTGGCATTTTCACTTGACCCTTCAGCCCATTATCACTTCTTCCAACACCTTCAGACACTCTCACACACACTGATGGAAACTGGTATCCCCACAAAAGTCTGATATAAGGCAAATATGATGTAATATGCTGTAACTGTTCCAGTTTGTTCTTCTTCCTTTTTAAAGCATTCAGCTACAATAAGTATGTTTCTTAAGGGGGTGGGGGTGGGGGATGGGGGGACTTTAATGTTTAATACCCTTTCTTAAAACGGCCTGTATCATGTTGTAGGCGAAACAATGGTTGGTTGGATTATACATTTATAAAAAATTGAGAATAATCCATAAAGCCCTTTGGTTTTGGAAGGAGCTTTGTTTTTAAAATTTAAAACACAAACTGAAGTTTAGGAAGGGTGAGGTGATGTGTTACGTAAACATGCATGATTTGAATATGCTTTGGAAATTCTGCATTGGTATTTAAGTCCAGACTTGCGACCCACTTAAGCAACATCGCCTACGGTCTATCGACATCTGCCGAATTACAGCTCATCCTTTTCTTGTGTTTCCATACTAAGTTGGAGAAGTCTGTCTTGCTGCAAACCCCGGTGGTGACATAGTTGACATACTCTGATGTGCAGGCTTCTAAAAAAGCTTGATAAATACTGTTGATGGTGAAGTGAAAGGTGCACTCATTTTTGCCTGAGTGCACCACTTACTGGCAGTCACAACCCTTCTTTTACACTCCCTGTAGTTTCACCTGCTTTTTGCAGGATCCCACGCACACCCTCCAGGGGTTTATTATAATGTACTCCACTTCCTTGTTTGAGTTTAAAATAAAGAGAAGATATGTACCCATTTTCTGTGTTTTTGCGGTATGGCTTTTCTCACTCAGTGGTTCATAGTGTATGTAGCCCCCGTCAACACAAGAAAGCACAAGCAAAATATTTTGCTAATATCTATGTGGCATTGGGTACAGCTCTTAATCTCCACCTAAACAAAACATAAGACAACAAAGCTTTAAAAAGGAGGGAATTCATCCTCAATTTGTGTGAACACGGTTGCGTTTTAAATACATACTATACATCCACAGAAGAAAACAGGCTGTGGCTGTGTGATATCAACCATTACCATCCAGTACTTTTAAAAATGTGCAAAATTCAGATCCTATCATGCACCATGCCTAAAGCACATCACGCTCTCCATCTGTGTGTTTTCTCATGCCCTCCTGAGGATCATGCTGACCAGCATGCCTACCGTGGTAATAGATGGGAAGTGGCTGCCAACAGCAGCTCTTCACCACCTTCCATCCCCTAGTAGATGAATAGTTCTCCAGCCTCCTGCCATGCACTCCTCATGACTGTTTCTGTTTTTAGACATGTAAGAGCTGATATTTTCCTTTTTAAAATGGTTTCAAGTGGGGCAGGGAGTTCTTAAAAATGAAAAAATAGAGAAAGAATGAACAAGAAAGAACAGTTTTTGACACACGTTCAAATTGGATCCTCTTGCCACTGAAAGTACAATGTGTGCTTTTTTGTGTTTTAGATGTAAGCAATGGTTTGATATTAATTTCAGGATCAGTTGTAGTGTGGTTCAGTTAAAATATGTGTCTGTGCGCAGCTGTTTTAAATTGAGACTGTATATTTGTGACCTGTTTTTAAATCTGCAATAACTGATTTTTGGGCCATTTGTGTGCAACAGAAACAAGTTAGGAACACAACACTGACATACTATCACCTTATAAAGTTGATGTGGTGAACAAACAGTTGCCTATTTACACATCCAGCAGTTATGGAGCAACATTGGCATTCATTTGCACTCGTGTTTCTGGCCATCCAGGAAAAGCAAGTTCATAAGTAACTCTCCTCTCAGCTCTGTTTCGGTCTCCACTAAATTCTGAGCAAAATATCTGGTTCTTTAGCTGCTAAATGCTGCATTGTGTTCACCAAGTAGTCGCTAACTTTGTCTGTCTACTGTTTGGTGTGTCGGGCATGTGGCAAACAATGGGGTTTTAGCGCTTTTTTCACTAAAAGCAGCTGCCTGTTTTGGCCAAAAGCCACACTATGAAAGCAGTGAAGGTGAAACAAAACAGTAAAGTTGCTGGCCAGAAAACCAAAACAATGAGCTGAAAGTTGCTATTAAGCTCCGCACAGCTTTGGGGGACTGCGGAAATAATTACCGATGGGTTCATCACTATGAGCGACTCCTCTCACACACAACTAGTCCTGCAAGCCATTGTTAGTATTATAGCAGCATTAGAGATTTACTTCTTAGTTGATAACAAACAGGCTTTGGGATGAGTGCTACAGGCAGAGTAAGGAAGTCAGAAAATATTGAGAGACAGACTAACTCACTGCTGTCTTTTTTTTTTTTTTTTTTTTAATGGGATTTGTTGGCAATAACAAAATATAGACTATCATCAGCTTAATCCTTTAAAGCCACCAAAGTAACTGCAAATAAAGGAAAATAACACAAGCAGTGCTTACAGAGCTGACAGAGAGGACTGTAGGATCTAACTCCACATATTTGTACACTTTTTATCTATATTTGTGATTGTGTATGTGAATTTGAGTGTGACTTGTTTGTGTGTGTCTGTGTTCAGGTTTTGTATAGTGAGAAGGACTCAGACGGCCCCCCCAGTGTTCAGGTGGCAAAAGGAGAGGGGAGTGTGTCGCTGCTCCTCAGGGTTCTCCAAAAATACACAGTGTATGTGCTGCAGGTGCTGGCGTACACACGGACGGGTGACGGCCCTCCCAGCAACCCCATACTGCTCCGAACCAAAGAAGATGGTAGGATCTCCTGCTCTGTGTCTCGATGTGATCACTGACCTTTCTGTCCAGCAGTTTGTTCAACACTTTTGCCTTCTTCTCACCTCTATAGCTGTTGTTCTCCTCTTTGCACCTCGGCTGTCAGCACAGCCATCAGCCTGTCTTTCCCCCACTTCACTGATCATCCACCGGGCTCAGCTCACCCATCAGACCCCTTCCACAGTCTAAACATGGAGAACACATCGTGTATATGTGTGTATTTGTGTTAGTGTGTGCTATGTGTGCAGATCTCTTCAGAAGCAGAAGATGTGGTAACCACAGCAGACTTTTCGGGATGCAAGCAACCCAGTCTGGTCTTTCAGAATAATAAAACACAAGCACACAGGCACACACACACACACACACACACACATACATACGCAGACAGAGAGATTCACATACACACACTCATCCTCTATCAAACAGTGTCACGTTTGAAAAGTTTTTCTCATTTCAGGATGAAACAAGAACAGGGAAGTCAATTCCCGGCAATGTATAATGAACCTCTATCCTGTCTGTCAGTCACACACATACACATACTGTACATACACAAATACACACACGTAAACTCACAATGACATGTATTTGGTGGTGTGGAACATGTGCTTTTATCAGGAACAAAGTAAAAGTCTGTGTGAGGTTGAGAGAAAATTACATTTTTCTACTCTTGGAAGTGCCTCTTAAAAATGTATAAAAATATGTAACTCATTCTATATGTACGTGTATATGTGTGTTTGTGGAGAGCATATGCACATCTGCGAGCCTTGGTCCTGTCATACTAACTATTAGAATATAAGCGCTTGATGTTGAGATTGATATCTTGATATTCTCTTTCTCATAACATAATTGAAGGAGTTCTTTTGTGTTTCTTTCTGCGTCTCTTTGTATGTTGTTATAGTTTCATTTACCTGCCAACTCCCTTCTCTAATTTTCTCTCCAGTCCCAGGCCCCCCTGTCAGGATGGTGTTTCCAGAAGTTCGATTGTCGTCAGTCAGGGTGGTTTGGCAGCCACCCGCAAACCCCAACGGAATCATATTAGGTACAAAAACAAACACACACACATACAAGAAAGCAGATATTTGATAACAACAATTAAATAATAATCTCAAGTTTTTTGCTTGTAGTGACGATAGATTTATTTTCCACTGCTGAAGGACAGAGCTCGGCTTATGGAAGGAATGAGTTAGCAGCTTTAAACACATTATCACACACACACACACACACACACACACACACACACACCACTGTGATCTTTCAAGGGAAGGAAGGAAGTAAAAGCCGTAAAATGGAAAAGAGCTGATTCTGTTTTCAGCTTTCAAACAGGGGTCAGCTCTTTCTACTCTCCACTTCACTGCCGAGGTTTGTTGGTATTTATGAACGTGTATGTGTATGTGTCTGTGTGTCAGTCATCAAGCTTGTACTTGGGAAAAGGGCTATTATAGCTGCTGAAGCAAGACACCTTTCCCAATGCATACGTAAACACATATATAAACACAAAGACATTCACACACATAACTTGTTTCTGGACCTGCAAATCACACGTGCGGAGTGAATCCGAAAGGACAGATTAATGAAGAGGAAGAGAAGCAAGGTAGAGGCAAGAGGAATGTGAGAGCTGCTGAGCAGGAAAGAGAGAGAACAGAAGGGGAGAGACAGCATAGAGCTGTATGGAGGTTAGAAGAGGGACGGGTGTGTGTGTGTGTGTGTGTGTGTGTGTGTGTGTGTGTGTGTGTGTGTGTGTGTGTGTGTGTGTGTGTGTGTGTGTGTGTGTGTGTGTGTGTGTGTGTGTGTGTACGTTTCACAGTGGGGAATAGAGGAGTAGTATTTGTCCTCTCAGTGGGGGAGGGAGTCGAGCTGGCCAGTGTGAGTGATGTGTGACTGTATTGTAAGAGGGAGGACATTTAGTGCGACACCACTCTGTGACAGAAGGATGAGTGGGAGGGCAAATATCTCTTGATCACACAGACATGCACGCGCGCGCACACACACACACACACACACACACACACACAGAGTCCTGCTGTGTCCTTGCTGTGTGCGTGTGTGGGGGGGGGGGGGGGCCTTTTACTACAGTCGTTGGGCTGAAAACCGGGAGCCCACCATACTTGTGGGGTCCGACAGCTTTGTGGGGACCAAAATTCTGGGTTAGGTGGTTAGGGTTGGGGTTAGGCTTTCAGTTGTGATGGTTAAGGCAAGGGGCTAGGGAATACATAATGTTAATGAAGGGTCCCCAAACAAGGGTGGGTGGGTGTGCGTGTGTGCGCATGCGCGTGTGTGCGCACGTGTATGTGTGTATGTATGTGCGTGTGTGTGTGTGTGTGTGTGTGTGTGTGTGTGTGTGTGTGTGTGTGTGTGTGTGTGTGTGTGTGTGTGTGTGTTTATGCAGATGCAAATAACTGTAGTGTACCGGTTTCTTTAGCGCTCATGACTGCCTCATTTCTCCTTGGGTTCTCAACTCATGGGGGACTGACACAGAAGGGGGACAGAGGAGAAACAAGACCAGAAAAGTTTGCACAATCTAATTTCACACGACGCAGACAGGCATTTTCGTTTTCACATGAGCTCTCTATGAACATACTACAGCCACGTGCACACGAACATCCCGGTGGAAAAAGGACGCTGTACCTCATTTCCAAACTATGTACCAATCAGAATTAAGCCCGAAAATGAAATACTCAAAGTCAGTATGGATGTTAAAAATTGCTTAATTTTTGAGTAGTCTACTAATGTGTACTGTTGTCCCAAAATGCAACGGTCAAAGGAAATGAGCTGCGCATGGCTGCACACCATTTTGTCTCTTTGTGAAGTTTTACTGGCAGTGCCAATACAAAGTTTCAGTTTAGTGCCGGTCGCGGCACGTATTGCATCATTACCTGTTCGTACAAAACTGTAAATGACACTGATTTGTTGGCAAAAACAGAAGAGACTAATACAGCTTTTAGGTAGAAGAAAACAAACCACCATTGCTTCACTTTTGAGCATGTAAAGAATTTTACTTTACATACTTTACATTACATCGTAATCAAAACTGTTGAAATAAGGTTAAAACCAAAAAGCATTTCAACCAGTTTTAGTCTGTTTTTAAATGGACACCTAGAGGCCTTTACAGTAAAATCCACATTTAGTTTTTTTTTTTTTTTTTTGTTTTGTTTTTTTTATCAAATGATGTATTTCATCTGAATACAATGCCAGACAGTTTGTAAATGATTTAAGCTAGCAAGTAATATTGGCTGGGTTTCATTACAACACAGCACAATCGGATAAAAGCACAATGTTATTTTCTCCCAAAGCCATGTCATAACCAATTTAACACTAGGGTTTTGAGACTGACTAACTGCCTACTGTAGTTATACTTGAACATCTCTGCTTTTACTGTCCGTTAAACTGCGTTCAGTTTGACTCTGCCATGTCTAATAATTAAATTAGTCTATAATATAACAATTTTTATATTTTATATACTGTATGAAAACTGTAATAACTGTAGTAAAACTATACTAATAGTGGTGGTATTGGCTCATAAAACATGTAGTGTGGTGCGCACATTGGAACAAAGAAATCCAAAAAGCCGTTTCAACACTTTATTAGTTTGGCAATTTAATCAGGGAGGGATGGCTGATTGTTTTCTATATGCAAGTAGGAAAACATTAAGAAAATATTACATAATAGAACACTAACTGTAAACATAGGAATAAATTAGTAAAGCAAATCAAATTAACATTATTTTTACTTACTTCAGTTAATGCATCCATAATCTTGGCTATTAGTACATCGTCAGGGCTTACTAAACATCAAATAAATATTATACTAATATATAAATAATCTTTTATAAATGTAATACAAAACAATCCATTAAACACAAGCCATGAAATATTAACCACATCAATTTCGATAGTATAGAGTGAAAAGGGCTTATATTAACTTAAATACAGGTCTCCTTGATCAGCTTTCAGTCATGGTTTGGAGGGAAAAAGGCTTACAAGTCTAATGGGAGGATTGTATATAACCGTTTAGATTATAGCCTTAGTGGAAGTTTCTCCATAGATCTTATGGTAAAACGACAAAGAGAGATATGATTTAACACTGCATACAATGTTTAAGTCCTGTAGAAATGGGACATGAGAGATTAAAAGAGGGACAGAGTCACAATACATAGCAACCACCTGTAGTTGCTGCATGCTGTGCTCAGACTGTCTTCTGAGTTGTACTTACAAACTTTCAGCTCTGAATAGGGTTTCAGTACAATCATAACACAGAGAAAGCGCTGCGCAACTAAAAGCAACAAAAATATATATATATACATAGAAATATAGAGAGAGAGATAGATACATACACTTTTTGAATGCATTAAGCTAAGAAGCCGTATGTAATACATGGTACATGTTAAATCTTTCTGTGGAAGAAGGCAATGGGCTTCCCATGACATGACACAGTCCCTTTTGTAATGGAGATTCAGCCTCATGTGTCCCATAGCAGTGATGTCCTATTTATATTCAGTACAGAACATAATGCAGTGCTCTGACCCAATTGTTTAGATACAAGAGGATTTGTAGTGTAGCTGTTATCCAATAATCTTCAACACGCTGTGTTCACATTAACATACAATCAGACTATCTGATGAGATTATCAACCACACAACCAGATTATGTGCCTCTGAGCAGATTACCATCCTGACAGTTTTACTGTGAACCAATCACATCCATACACTTGTGAGTTTGTGTGACTTCACAGATGTGTGGTTGTGTGTATTTGGCGTACAGTGCAATCTCCATATTGAGGGCCTTTGTGAGTGGCTAGTGGCCTGTGGGAAGCCTGGTCGGGGATCAGTAGTCTAAAGGTGTATATATGTTGAAGGGTGTTAGTGTTATTACATGGCCTACTGCACATGAGAAAGAGAAACAGACGCAAGGCGTGTTCACCATGGGCCACAGCAGAGGGGAAAGAACAGAGGTTGTATGATTATAAAATGTGTGCATGACAGTGTCAAAATTATTGCTTTCTCTATGGTTGTCTATGTTTTGGGGAAAGAGAGTCTAAGGGCTCAATACATACACAACAGAAAAGCATGTATGTTTGAATGTTTTATTGTGGAAAAGTCTATTTGGTATGTTATTGTGTAGATATGTTTTCAAACTTTTTCCCATCTACTATTGTGCTGTCTTTGATTCCTGTGGGCTGTGTGATCTAAAGTAGGCCACAGAAACACAGAGAGACACGTTCACAAACAAGAATTTCTTTCTCCCTCCTCCTTCTGTCTTTCCTTCTGTCCCTCACTAGGCTACCAGATCTCCTACTGCCTCGACAGCAGGGACCCTCTGCGCTGGACCACGGTGGAGGTGGGCTCAAACGCTCGCCAGTTCACCGTCACAGGACTATCCTCCGAGAAGACCTATATGTTCCGACTCACTGCTCGCACCGCCACGGGCTGGGGTGAAGAACAGGAAGCCCTGGTTATTACCACTGAACGTAGAGGTATAGGACACAAACATACACTTTAGCCGTACTTGGGTTTTAATTGGCTGTCCCATCCGTCTGATTCGAACCACTAACCACTCCTGATAGAACCTGGTAGGAACCCACAGTGTAAAATAATAGTAATTCAACAAAGCACCCGTTCAACACACATACACCATAAGAGAAGCGATATTTTCAGCTTTGCCCGCAGTCTTCCATCCACTGCCAGTATGATTTACCATAGCGCGTTTGTTAGATTAAAAGTTGTTGTGAAAAACTAAAGCTGACTGTTTGGCCTAATTAGTCACATAACTTAAATTTTTGCAAATTATTGAAGACTTTGGGGATGAAACAGTAGTCACCATTCCCATACCAGCCTCCCCCTCCTCTCCCTCCAGTTAACGATAGTGACTGTTTTTTGTGTGTTACTTTCATTTTAAATTTTATTTAGAGTTTGTAATTTCATTAATTCAAATGATTTTATTAAGGATTAAAATTTTACACTTGTTTCCAGAGAAATATTTTTGACTTATAATGACTTAGCCTTTGTAAGCTAAGTCATCATAAGCTTTTTCTCTGAAAATTATTTTGTTATATTAAAACTATGAATAAATTTCAATCCTGTTCTGAATTTATAATTTTTTTATAAATTAATAAAAAAAGAATAAATAAACATATCAACAAAGTACCAGACCGATAAGGAACATCAATAAGAGTTTTGTACTGATAAAATCCTAATGATACCCATCTCTAGCAGCAACAGATGTCATTAATAACATTAATAATTAGTCAGTGTTGAAGACGAGCAAGAGTCATCATGAATGCTATTAGTGGCATCTCATGCTCGAGTCATAATGTCGGCTATAAAAAAGGCGTACAGGGACAAATCCATCACTATGTTTACACCAATCAGTATGTGGTTGATTGTGTTGCTTGTAGTTTGAGCATGAGGAAAAAAAATACAGTAAGCTGTAAGGATCTCATACGAGTTGTATGTGTGTGTGTGTGTACTCGCTGAGGTAAGGTACATAAAAAACTTTTTTAGAAACATCAGTCCCCCTCTCTCTCTCTCTTGAAGCTAGGCGTGCTAGGCACAGTAACAGTATGATTTAATTCTGAAACAGTGTGAAGTGACACACTAATGGAACTAGTGTAACACGTGTTTTTGTTTTGTTTTTTCTATGAAAAAAATTACTTTTCTACATTGCTTGATAATTCAACTAGAATAATGAGGTGTACGCTTCGAGGCTTTGAGTAATGACAAGTAAAATTTGCTTTTTTTTCATGCAGCCGTCTATATACTTATCATGCATCTGATGTGGTATTCATGCCAAAGCAACGTAATAACCTGTAATGAAATTCAAATTCAATTATAATGATGCATAAGGAAGTAAAAGGTGTTAAATAAACCAGATTAGACAGGAGAGTTTGAAAATCAGCCAATTTGTATCAGGAGTGATTTGATTAATGTTATTAATTTTACCTATGCTTTTCAAAACGTTTGCCATTAGAAAAGTCTATTATAGGAGACAACCACAATTATTTTATAGACATTTTGTCCTTTCTCTTCATATTAACTTTCAAATACATGGGTAAATTGGTCAAAGATTATATTTTGTTACCCATTATGTTATTTCCTACAGTAATGCCAGCGCAGGAATATTATGGAAAGGTCAAGTGAAGTTTTAGCATTTTAAAGTTGTATGAGTTGTGGTCTCTGTGAAGTTCTTAGAAAGATAAAGTTAGAGAAAGAAAAGCAAACAGGAGCTTCAGGCGTGGAGCTCGGACAGATTAACTGTGCTTCAACAGCAAGTAGGTAGTTTTTGGACATGCAGGATCCATTGTTACTGGGCACAGAACATTGGCACAAGATAAAAAGTATGACCTTTCCAATGTGTGGAGCATTTTACATACAGAACAAGAAAAAGTGACATTTTGGAACTCCAGTGGACAAAGAGCTGCTTGGCAGTAAATAGGTAGGTTATGAAATCACCAGGTATTAGTCCTATTGCAGGGGCATAATGAGAGTCAGGAGTTTCAAAAACTACCTGAGGGTGTGTGTAGCAGTAGTCAGTTCGACAGCAGGGGCAGCTCGGCTAGGCTTGTTAAATTACCATGAAAAATTGTACAATTTGTGGCATTCAGTTTGTTCATACGATCTACTGAACAGGCTGAAATTAATTGACTTAATTGACTTGTTGAGTGAAACAACAAGGATTATTAACCTTGCAACACTGGATACTTTCTCATTTCATCATGCTCTGTTGTGGGTGGGTAAAAAAATGTACAGTTAGTAGGTAATAGGTGATCTTTTTGCCAAAGGACAGTGAACAGTTCAGAAAGCGAGATCTTAAAGACATAAACCTAGACCTTAGAAACCAAATTAATTAGTATTGATCAATAATTACATTATCAGCATTCTGCAGCAAAAATGTCGTTAATTTCCTTTTAACATTTCAGCTAATTTCAGCAATAACTGAACTCATCATAGGGAATAACCCGCGACAGTAACAGGAATTTTAAAACAGGAACAGAGTCAATCACTGAGTATGACAGCCCATGCCTGTGGCGAGATGTAGGAGGCTGAGCAGTGACTGTAACTCTCCTAAGACAGTTTCTTCTCTTAAAAACCTGTAACAGAAGTGAGACAGTGAGTGGCCAGAAAGGAAAAGCTTTTTATAGTGACTTGATTTTTAAAGAGGTGTGAAGTGTGTGACTAGTGCAGTTCTTCTTCCTACAATTTTGAAACAAATAAGAAGTCAAGTTTTTTGCTCTTCAGAGTCAGAGTTTATGATGCTTTTATCTCATCTTGTCTAGACTCCTGCACCTCTCTCCCTTCGTGCCTCAATCAACTGCTTTCATGTCTAGCTTATTTCAAATGCAGCAGCCATTTTAACGGGGGGAAATTTGCATTGTTAAAGCAGCAGCAGGATATTCACTGATCAGCAACATTACCAAAAAAAAAGTGTGTGTGTGTGTGTGTGTGTGTGTGTGTGTGTGTGTGTGTGTGTGTGTGTGTGTGTGTGTGTGTGTGTGTGTGTGTGTATATATGTATGTGTATATGTGTATGTGTATATATGTATGTGTATGTATGTGTTGTGTGTGTGTGTGTGTGTGTGTATGTATGTGTTGTGTGTGTGTGTGTGTGTGTGTATATGTGGTGTGTGTGTGTGTGTATATGTGGTGTGTGTGTGTGTGTATATGTGTTGTGTGTGTGTGTATATGTGTTGTGTGTGGTGTGTATATGTGTTGTGTGTGGTGTGTATATATGTGTTGTGTGTGGTGTGTATATATGTGTTGTGTGTGGTGTGTGTGTTGTGTGTGTGTTGTGTGTATATATGTGTTGTGTGTGTGTTGTGTGTATATATGTGTTGTGTGTGTGTTGTGTGTATATGTGTGTTGTGTGTATGTGTTGTGTATGTGTGTGTATATATGGGTGTGTGTGTGTTGTGTGTGTGTGTGTGTGTGTGTGTGTATATATGTGTGTATATATGTGTGTGTGTGTGTGTGTGTGTGTATATGTGTATATGTATGTGTGTGTATATGTGTATGTGTATGTATGTATGTATGTATGTATGTATGTATATATGTTTATGTATGTATGTATGTGTATATATATGTATGTGTATATATGTGTGTGTATATATCTATATATATGTATGTATGGTGAATTTGTTTTATTACCAAATAAACCAGAAAACCAAACAACTAATAATGGTTCATTGACAGTGGTAGGTAATGTTTACTTCAAACAAAGCCAAAATTTTAAAGGATGTTTGTGACGGTTTCTCAGTACAAGAAGAGAGTGTCTCGGCGTTACTGAAGTTTTACTTCTTTACAAGTTGTTGTAATCCTTGGATGTTCCCTCAAGACAACATTGGCAGAAAGTTTAGTATCATCTTTTAAATGAATTCTTAAAACCTGTTTTAACTAATTAGTTTGGGCTCTAGGGGCAGCGGAAACAACTGTAAACATCACTGACATATTAGCGCCTTAAAAAGTTGATATGGCAAACGTGTTAGCAAACAGTTGCCCATTTACACATTCAGCAGATATGGAGGAACATCAGTATTTATTTGGAGTCTTGTTTCTGGCCACCGGATGAATGTAAATTCAATATTGTTTCTCCTTTTTGTTCTGTTTTGTTCTCCACCAATTTCTGAGCGAAATAACTGGATGTTTAGCCACTAAATGATCCACTATGTTCACCAGCTAATTGCTCAACGTCTACAGTGTGGTGCTGGGTAGGGAGTGTACAGTGGGTTATTAGAGCTTTTGCAGTGAAAGCAGCTGCCAGCTGTGTCTGAAAACGATGCCGATGAGAGTAACAAAAGTGAGCCAAAACAGTAAATTCACAGGCTGTAAGACCTGAAGAATGAGCTAAAGGACACTAAAATGCTCTGTAGAGCTGACGGGAATTGCAGAGTCGGATGATAATTCTGTGGGTAACTACAAGCGACATCTTTTACATTATAGGTAATCATGTGATCCAGTGTTAATCTACAAGTATTGATTATAGCCACTTTAAAGACAAATAAATAGATTTTCCATTTTGATATTTTTGTCTGTCTTTACTAGAATTCTTTTCAAAACGTGCACGGTATTTTGATGATGTGTCTTCATCAAGTACTCTTGTAGCTTCTGCTTTTAGATGAGTACTGATATTACATTTGTTTTGAAAATATATTATAAAATTCATTATAAAAAACATATGTGTGCAAACATTTAGCAGACATCTCATTAGCATTTTATTCCGTGAGCAGGACGTGGAGAGTGAAAGGAGTAAGTGCCAGGTGGTGTTGATGTTTGACCACTCCTAAGCTAAGAACAGCTATTCCACCAACGTGAAATATCACTTTAATAATCTCTTCCAAAGTTACAGTGGTTCTGGTGTCTCAGTAGGCCAACACATGAATAACTTCAGGTTTGAACGTAGCTCACAGCCTTTGATAAATGTCATCCCTCATCTCTTTCTCCAATTTTCTCCGTCAGTCAGCACCGTGTATGTCTACTAAAGCATTGAAATGCCGCAAAAGTCCCTATATTAAATTGTGACAGTGAAGTGAATTTTTATGTAAACCTGAAATCGTGATGTCAGACATACTATTTGGAGCTATCAGCTTGTGTAGTGCATTTTAATTGGATCAGATATCATAACATCAGTGGCATCATTATCAGGATTTCTTCAGAATAGGATTCAGTGGTTCCCTGTTCCACTTCAGTAACATAATGACCCATTCTCAGTGTGAGATAGACAGAATAGCCTAATAGAGATTTCTTTCTGATGATGCTGAAGAGACCAACTTAATCCCTAGAAAAAGAAAATTGGTTTTTTGAGTGTGCATGTGGATTTGGATGTGTGTGAGGCTGCATGAACAAGCATGCGTGTAATATAGAGAGAATTCCGATTTCCTCTACAGAGATTTGTCTATGCTGATGTTGGTCTCCAAGGGGTGATAACTGATAAGGTAATGGACAACATATAGTAGCATATTTAGCAGATCTCATTCCCCCACACCCCATTCTTCCTCTCTTCTACACCGTACCACACACCTCTCCTCTCCCTCGTGTAGCCGTAAACAGTCGTGTTAGTGCTGAAAGGCCAGCACTTGTTCTTACAATTATGAGTTGATTATCAGAACATGATCTTTACTGTGGAAGGGAACAAGAGGAGAACAGAAACGAAGACGCAGATGGTATCAGGAAAATGAAAGAGGGAGAGAATAGTCAATTCTTGAAGGGAATGAAGAATAAGGGCGTGAGGGAAGAAGGGAGACAAACAGATTTGACTTAAATCACTTGTGATAAGGATGAATGAAGGAAGGCAAGCCTGTGTGTGAGTGTTAGTGTGTGACTGTGCTTGTGCGTATGTTTGAGAACATAAGTGCAGATTAATTAAACTTCAGAGAGAATCAATAATGCTTTTATTTCTAGAGTTAATCGATAACCTGATGCCCCTGAAATTAAACAAATATGCCCCCTAACCGTGTGTTTTTTGTTTGTGTGTGTGTGTGCGTGCACGTGTGTACACTCGTCCATTAATCACACAGCAACTCCAACACAGTTGATACAAAGACACTGACTCCCAGGGCCATCTTTCATCTTCTAATTGAATAGTGAAGACACAGGCAAATACACACACACACACACACTCACACACACCGGCAATCTGCTGAGAAATTGTTTCTTTGATGCCGCAGTGGTTAGATGTCTTGTTTTATTTAAAGATACAGTATGTATATTTGATGTAAATGTAGGCTGCTCATCTCCTTTGTTACAAGCTATTTGCAGCATATGGTCCATGATAGTCTCCATTTGTCCAGGTGACAATTAATTTCAATATTTATATACAAAGCAACATATAAGAAGGAAAAAAGAGGATAACAGATAAGAGGGAAAGTAAAGGAAAAACCCGAAATAATGAGTGGAGAAAAACATGGAATGCAGATGTTTCTACACAGGGCACTCACACAAGCATTTACAGGCATTTCAATAACTTAGTTACAGCTGACTCTCTGCAGTAAGCTGATTTCTTAAACGTTGGTTTCTGTAATCAAGGGAGGGGATGAGACAAACCATTTCTTGGTCATCTACATGTGTATGTGCGTCTGTAATCAGCTTTTTACGTGCATGCAAGTCCATGACAAGGTAGTCAGGCAGAGAAAGTATCCATATGACAGCAGAACAGATGACAGGAAAGATCATTACATGTAGCAATGCATCCTTTTACTCGAAATAATTCCAGCCAAAGTCTGACTGAAGTTGAAACTAACTCAGAGTATCTTCTAAAGGTTGAAATATGTCAGTTTCCACTTTTAAACATCCGACTAAATATAAAATTTAGACACTTTTGCGCTGTGAGGAGAAACTGTGCTGTCTCTAGCCCGTCCCTTCACTGCAGCGTAAGCCCCGACACCTTCGACCTTTTTTCATTTGTTTTTTGCATCCAGCGCATTCTTGACTTGTGGTATGTGCAATAGCTCTGTCCTTTAATTTGTTACCCAACTGTATATCTAAAGAACTAAATGCAGTCTTCTTATCTTACGAAGAAAAATACACAAACGAATATAAAACAGCCACACAATGTTCAACCACTAACAACATAATGTTATGTATGATTTAGAATGTGTCAGAATATCAACAAGTGTTTGTTTTTTTCATCAGAGTGAAATTGGTCTAGAAAATTTAATTTGCTCACTATATTTCTTTCATCCTTCCTCTTTGCTTCCCCTGTTCCCGTCCTTGTCACATCACTTTTTCTACCTTCGCTTTCTTCCACTCTCTTCTCTCCTTTTCCTCTTTTATCTCCTCCAACTCCAATCCTCTTATTTTCCCTCTTTCCCCCCTCTTTACCAAATCCACAGAGCGTCCCCAGCCGCCCAGGAAGTTGTCTGTTCCTCAGGACGGGGTCGAATCGTGCCGCCTCCGCCTCCACTGGGTGACCGGTGGCTCCGGCTCATCTCCCCTGAGGTACTTCACTCTGCAGGTCAAACAGCTGCCCAACGGGGACTGGAACACACACATCGCTGACATCCCACACAACGTGACCGCCTGGACTGTGGACAGGTACACACACGCTCATATATACAGTCATAAACACACACATACAAACACGTAGCTGCTTGTATAGCGACAGTGTAGTAAACTTTGAATGCCGGTCGACTGCTCATTTAAACCCCTCCCCAAAACAGTGACTGCCCAATCATAGCTTAGCAACGGTAACTATGTGCAGCAGCTCTTTCAAGTTTTGTATACTCCGTATATAAAGAGTTTGGAGGGCAGTGTCTTTTTTTTTTTTTTTCTTTTATTGTTTCCAAAACCAAAAACACAGGAACAAAAGTTTAAGGAATGGATGTTTGCGCTAACGTGAGTTGCAAACGTTAGCATGGCTGGCTAACTAGATTACTACCTACAGTAGTAACTGAGCGTTACTTCCACGGACCCTTTCATACTTCGTGGGGTTACGGGTTACATTACAAAGCTCCATTCGCTACAGCAGCAGTGTGGAAGAGTACCCCGGATGCTTTTATGTCAGTGTTTAGCCTTTCGTTAACATCTCTGTCCTGCGCTTTACTGGATTTGGGAAAGTTTACACTCCAGCAACCCAAGCAAGGTTACGCGAGATAGCATTTCATTTGACAATAACATCAGTTGGTTAAATCTAACATCTGTTTCGCTTGTCCAGGTGTGTAAGCTAAGCAGCTTAGGGGGATCATGTTTGGATGAAATAACAA
>NC_053414.1:8964516-9099516 GCF_016859285.1 Xiphias gladius | reverse complement strand
CCATGTATATGACTGGTGTATAAAGGATCATCAGTTTTCCTGAATTTTAATGTAGAGCTTGTTAGTCTTAGTATTATAGGTAAGATCAGGGAAATGTAAGATCAGACTGTTATTTTGTTCTAGCATAACTCTGTTGAGCTGCTTTGCTTACATACCTATGACCCCTCTAACTTATGTATTTAGAGATTTTCTCCATGGTCTTCGAAGTAACGCGTGGTTACAAGTGTAGTTAATAAGATAATTAGTCAGGTATACTAACACTTGCAGATTACATTCGAGCAAATATACACACTCTTTAATCCATTCATTATATTTTTTCTCTATTGTTCTTGGTTTCGGAGAGGATAATAAAGACCTCTAAACTCTATAGATGCTGATTATGGCTCATATTATAGTCCCATGCACACCACTTCAAGAGGTGGAGGAATCGAACATTTGACAGGTCTTCTGTGCCTAGTTACAGTGGCCAAACTATGATTGGACAATCGCGTTTCACAGGAGTTTTTGGGTTTTAGCAGACAGTCAGTTGCTCTTTGATTTTAGACTGAAGTACAGCCCAAGTATGTTTGGATATACAGTATGTACATTGTGGCAAACATGGCATATGATAGACACAGTTTCTGTTGTCAGAAGATCGCACATGCATAAACCTGTGAATCCATTAGATCATAAATGCCACCTGCTGGCCAAGGCAAGTTGCAGCTTTGAGCTGCTGGGCTGAAATCCTTGATTTAAAGAAAAAAATATTTCAATGACTGTGCCTGTGTTATGTGAAATCAAAAAATAAGCGATAAAAGAGGGGATCGCGGTGAAAAGAGGTTTGCTTAGTAACAATAATTACATTGACAATGTCTTGTGATAGGGTTATAACCTGACAATCTTACTTGAGTGTTCATAAAAAAGATCCCGTTTAATTGTTCATGCTGCACTGCAAGCCTAGAATTTTTTCATGTAACCCATTTTGCATTATTTTTTCAAATAAATGTTAAAGAAAAAAGAACTGAGAGAAAAAAATAAGTAAAATATCTTTTAAGATGTTTTCCACATCAGAGCAGGGTCCAGGGATGTGGCTATGATGTGGCTATGATGATAGACTGAGCAAATGGCCCTCACTGGACCGTTGTTTTCCTATGAGACCACCTATATTACACTATAACACTGCAATAATAAAATATTATTATGCACTGTGCAGCATGAAGTGCTTTATAGTAGATTGAGTATCTGCTCAACTAGATTGCCAGAAGAACAATACTGTGTCTATCCAACATCCACTGAGTCTGACAAGGGTACTGAAACACAAAAGTCTTTAGTACAGTCGTTTTATTGAATAGTGTTTTAATTGCACACTTTATTGTTGACATTGAAATTTTTATTGATTTAAACTACCCCCATTTTTCTCTCACTCTTCCCAAGGTAAGAGCACCTTCAAGACAGTCAGCAGTGCCTCGCTAACAGAGTTTGAGTTGACACGTAAGTAATTTAAGATGGAACCAGGAAGTAAAGCTCCAGGGATCTTTTATGTTTTACATTTAGTTTTAGTTAGCTTTATGTGGAACCACTTTCTAAAATAAGTGTCGATCACAACTATGCGTGTTGTGTAAAAGTTTTTAAAGAGCTGTTATTTCTTTATAGAGCTAAAGAAATTCAAACGTTACCAGATTGTTATGACAAGCTACAACATCATCGGAGAGGGCCCACCCTCCACCCCAGTTGAGGTGTCTGTGGGAGAGGCAGGTAAGTGAAAACAGAGGGAAGCTGTTAGATTGGTCATAGTATCGATACCTACACATCCTGTTAATGAACATTTACACTTTTAGGATATACTGCCAGAAAAGCAGTTATTAAATTGCAATTTGACAAAACAGTCCCAACTTAAGGTCCACTTACTTACTATTTTCGGGGCTTTCAACCACAGCACGTGGTCCTCAGCAGCAGATGGAGTTTGCTCAATTTCATGGAGATGGATCTGTTGACATGCAAGCCCAGTAGCAGTTATGGTTTCATTCTTAGCACTCCATGTGCTTTGAAAGACCATGTGATATGGTTGAAATCTCTTGGAGAAACTAGTAAGTGGACCTTGATATGGGATTGTCTTGTCAAAAGAAAAGGTTTGTCTCTGTTTTGTCTGCTTTCTGCCACTTGTGTCCTGTCCGGTGCTCTTGTCATTCTCTTCTCTTTCCCGCTTTGTTGTGTCCACACCTCGTATCTTGCTCTCAGTGCCCCATGAGTGACATTGCCTGTAAGAGGCTTAGTGGTGCTCTCTATTACGGAGTGTGTGTGTTTGTGTGTGAGTGTGCGTGCATGTGCATGCATGCATGTGCACACATCTGAATGTCATCCAGAGTTGCACAAGGTCATCTATTTTGTAGTGATGGCCCAACCCCTGTTTAACTTTCACCAGAGTCAAACCATGGATCCATTAGACAGACAGGAGAGCAAATATCTCGCTCTCTCACTCACTCACTCACTCACTCACCAAACACACACCATGAATATGAATGTAGCATTGGTCTAATGGAGGGAGTGGGAGATTGTAAAACAAATTGCAAAAATGTGTGGGGGTTGCAAATCTGTTCACCTGCACTCTTGTTTGTGTGTTTCTGGTTTATAACTGTCGTGTGTGTGTGTGTGTGTGTGTGTGTGTGTGTGTGTGTGTGTGTGTGTGTGTGTGTGTGTGTGTGTGTGGCTCTGTCATAGGCTACTTTTAGGGGACTGATATTTCCGACTAAAGACCAGTTAACTGGGGACAGCGTGTCCACTTGGGGACGAAAGCCATGTCCCCAAATTGAGAAAAGGCTGAGTTTTGATTTGTTGGTTAAGGTTACGGTTAGGTTAAGGTTAGGTGTGTGTGTGTGTGTGTGTGTGTGTGTGTGTGTGTGTGTGTGTGTGTGTGTGTGTGTGTGTGTGTGTGTATTTGTAGAGTTCAGTATGTTATACATTTCACATGCAGTGGAGTGAGAGGTGAGGATAAGTAGCGGAGGGGGAGGCAGAAAAGGCTGGAGGGGGATGATGAAATGGGGTGATACGGCCTTTTCTCTAGCCCCAGGTGCACACTGCTGAATGTTCATGCATATGTGTGATACAGTGGAGTAACAAGTTACTGCCTTAGGCCCATTCTAATTGGAAGGGCAGAACATATCTTCCGTACTTCCTACTCTAACACCGAGCTGAACACACGCACGCACACACACACGCACGCACACACACAAACTGTAACTGTCTCACAAAACATCTCTCCTGCTGCAGCTCCATCAGTGGCCCCCCAGTCCATCAGAGTGTCAGCTGTGTCTCCCTCTATCCTGGAAGTGACCTGGGACACCCCCCCCCTTGAGACCCAGAATGGACTCATCCAAGGATACAAGGTGACACACAGAAAAACAAACACACAAAAATGTTTAAACACCGGGAATTCCTCCAGGCAGGTACATACAAGACATTAAAAAAAAAAAAAACACACACACACACACAAACAGTCGAGTACAAGTGTCCATGTGGTAGAAAAGAACACAGCACTGTTTCTGTCTGTATTTAAAATGTCGCCTCTTTTGTTTTGGAGGGGTTTTGCTCTGCTGCACCTTCAAGTGTCCTATAGAGACAAGAGAAAGAGAGAGAATAAAGTTAGAGGAAGAATCTGAATATCCTATAATGGTTTGAATATCACTCCTCTAGTCTGCCCCCCCCCTCAACTCCCCTCTTCCACCCCCTCACTCTCAGTACTTCAAACACAAGGTTATCTGTCCTGCTTTAGACACATTGATTTCTGCAGGAGTAGAGGGGGGAATGGAGAAGAAAGAAGGGAATGTAGTATTTGCAGAGCGAAGGAATGAGACGAGCAAGTGATCCCTGTAGAATCCTGATTAGAGAATAGGAACGAGGGAATAGATTTAAACTACCAGAGATGGATGGACATGGGTAGGGGAGTGTGAGGCAGAGGGGGTTAAGGAGATTAAGATGAGAGAAATAGAGCAAAGAAAGAATGTTTAATGAATTTATAGGTTCTGACTTCTGTTAAGACCCCCACTCTGTTAGATGAGCAGCACAGACGGCAGGTAAACTTCACTGCAGAGTATTTTTCAACAGCCGAAGTTTACTGAAATGCCCAATAGGGCTTGTTAAACACACTGAACATGATGGGTAAGGGGTAACAGGTAATACCAAACTATGCAGGTCCTGTCAAGAGGAACACGCCCGATGTAAGAGGTTGCACCTTTATGAAATGTTAATCTGAGCAGCAACAAAAAAAAACCTTCAGTGCAAATCAGTCATTCATATTTTTGATTGAAGCAGTCCACAACTGCAACTCCTTACCAAAATGGGTCAGTTATTTATAATACAAATGCAGTAGACACGAACAAAAACCTGAAAAAGATAAAATGTTTTTCCTCCTGTGCAAAACAAACATCCAGCTGCTGTTTTTCATCATGACTTAAGATCCTAAATCAACTTTTTAACAAAAGAGATGGATGGAAAATCCAGTTAAGGTTCTTGATCTTATCAAATCACATCAAAATCATGTTCATTCATGGCAACTTTTTAGACTAATCCCTAATACCGAAATAGATCCTTTACACAACAGCAGAGTGGATTTCAAAATCACCTGGACTTTTTACTAAACCATTAGAATGAAGTATCACAAGAGATATAACGTCTATTTTCTAAAATAAAATACTTTAAATGGAAATGCCTCTTTTATGCAGAAGGTAATACATTTTGATTTTGAACTGAGCAAATGGAGGAGTTTCTCTGCATCTCATTATTGTAAGAGCTTGCAGAAGGACAGACATGGTTTAATGCTGCCCTCAAGTGCTACTCATGAGCTGCTGCTTCCAAGTTTGGAAGCTGTAAATATAGCGTATGATGCTTTGTAGTGCTTTCTGTTAGGACTAATAACAAAATGGACCCCTTTACAAAAAGTAGCTCTTGGCTGTTGTTTTACTTTATAAAGAAAACTTCACAGAGACAGTTTAAGGTTCCAGAAAAAAAAAAAAAAAAAATGTTGAATCTATGTAGCAGCTAAAATTCATACAAAAAAAACATGAAACTGAATTGGATTGAATGATCAAATAAAAACATCAGCATAATCAACTTTGCTATCAATTACTGCCACAGATCTGAATATTAAAACCATTCTTTTACACATCCTTGCTAAATATTGGGTATCATTAAAGTTCTCAGTGCATTTACCGTCTTGTTGGTAAACACTGAACAGTATTCATTATAATATTTCATAGAGGACAACGTAATGTAAAAGGAAGAAAGCTAAGTGGCAACATTTTACTGCTGCATGTTGTTGTTGGCTGACATGACACTGATGCCAAATTCATGAAATCCAATCATATTATATCAGTATCTGGCAGTTTCTCACTCTGTATCCATCTTGTTGCTCCACAGATTGACAACACACTGAAAACAATAAACCAATCAACAAAACGTCCAGTCTGTCTGTGCTTAGAAAGGCCACAGTCTCATGATCTGATTACGGTTTCAATCAGCTGAGGAACCATGTACTGTTTGAATAGGTACCGGGGTGGCTGACTGCCGTTGAATGCTCGTCAAGGAAAACATCCATTACTTTGCACAGGTTCTGAAGCATATTTGTTTTTCGGTGAATTTGTACGTAAAGCTTAAACACTTAAGTTTAAAACAACTTAACCACCGTGAGAACAAGTCTTATGACAGCTGCTGTGGCTGTTTTCTCCCTCTAGGGGCTTGTAAGGGCTTATACAGGATACTTTTTCCGATTCATTTCTAATGCATGAGGCTTAACCACCTCTGTAACCTCGCTGTGTGCATCAGATATGGCTGCACTGTACGTGTGGGTAAAGTTAAGGCAGTTCTCCGTCAACCCAGCCTTTTTTGCTGTGTTATCAGCTGGTTCATTAATAGATGAAAACATTTCCTCTACATTCAGCTTGGGTTAAAAAAAAAAAGTGTTGATTTTCACGGGGTCAGATTTAAGGCAAGTAGCTCTGAGTTTAAGAAGCGTTACTGTGAATAAGCACCTGTCCAGTGCCATTATGAGCAGGAGGCCAGCTGTTTTAATGCATCAAACAGATTTTGTTACTGGATATGCATTTATATAGGCTGTTTACTAGCACTAAGATAACAAGTACACTGCTCATCTGCTTTCTCTCATTATATACAGCCTTATATAATTATATAAAGTATGTGACCTAGACTACAATGTAAAAGTTACACATCCAGGATTTCTAAAATATTTTCATTTTTCAAAGTGAAATAAGCAACGCATTTCTAAAATCATCGCCGTTATATGACATTTAACCAAGAGTGATGATGTTGTATATTGAAAAAAGCAAATGTTACACATCATTAAATTGTGACATTCAGACGTTAAACACTATGACGTCTTAATATAGATATTGATCTCATCATACTGGGTATAATAATAAGGTGAACTTTTTTCTATTTAAGCTTACAGGGATGGACCAAAGTAGCCTATGTGTCTTCATTACTGGCTGATGTCATGAAAGTTAATGGTCATGTTCATGATTATCGTTTAATTCTCACATGAGCATGGCAGTCCGCAAAGAAATGTTCAGGTGGAATGTATTGTAGGTCCACTTAAGGTTTGTTAGAATGCTACCGACAGGGATTTTATTCCACATTTTTGATTGTTTGACCGCTTGAGCTGCTTCAAACGAGCAAATCTCATGTTGTTGGATTGCAGAGTTAAACACTGTGCACTGATTCCGACACTTCTGTATTATTAGGCACCAAGTCAGATAAACCTGAACATTAAGAAAAATCCGTTTCCTAGGCATAATGATGACTTGGATGCTGACATTAATGCTGTTTACAAATTGGAAACTGGTAATTACAACAGCTCCGATATGACATGAAAGCAGCATTGTGCTTGCCACTTCATGTCACTGAATGTAATCTGAAGGTTTTTAATAGGGAGAGAAAGAAAACTGTGGCCCTGATCTATATTATGTTTTTTGCATAAAACAGACAAAAAGGTCAATATATATGTGGAGACCAGACCAGTAAATCACTTACATCTTAAGTAAGAAATTACACAATCTCACTATAAAAAATCTCACTATAACCATCTTTCTCTTCCTAGTAGAACAGCACTTGTATTTTTTATGGATCGATAAGGGGATGGCAGGAGCAAAGGACAGACAGTAAATAATATAAATAACTGGCAGAAATAAAGTGCGGGAGAGGAGAAAACAGGAACAGGAGAATTATTAAGAACAGGGCCTGTGTTGCTGACAGTGTTTATTTCCCGTGTTGTAGATCCACTACTGGGAGAGGGACAAGCAGAACCAGAGTGAAAAGGTGAAGGTGATTTTTGTACCAGACACCCGTGTGCATCTCACCAACCTGACCAGCTACATGCCTTACCTGGTCACGCTGACAGCTTTCAACACGGCTGGAGATGGACCGCCCAGTGACCCCCGCGGGGCTCGGACTCTGCAGTCTGGTAGGGAGTGGGGACAGTTTTAAAAAACCATAAAACCAAGCGTACAAGCGTCACATTCCATTTTTCTTTATTTCCTGTATTTGTCTTGCTTTCATTTCATCGTCATTCTCTATGTGTCTGCAGCTCCCAGCCAGCCCAGCTACCTGTACTTCTCAGAGGTGACAGGAGGAAGTGTCAACGTGTCCTGGGGAGCTCCGCTCACTCCTAATGGACAGCTGGAGGGCTACAGGGTCGTCTATCAGCCCACGGCTCCCGTACAAGGTATCCACACACACATACACACACTCACAGAAAGTCACGTTGAGGAGGGAACTGACGTTTCTTTTGAAATTGTCTGTGTGAGAGCAGGAGTGAGTAAAGTTGTGACAGTGGACGTGAAGGGCAGCTGGCAGCGATGGCTGAAGGTTCGGGACCTGGTCAAGGGAGCGACGTACACGTTCAGTGTTCAGGCTCTCACAGTCAGCCATGGACCACCCATACAGGCAAACATCACTGCTCAGCCTGTGCAAGGTATGCAAGGCCGTAGCTTTGTGTATGTGTGTGTGTTGGTGTCTACTTCTATTAATCATGTCGAGACAGTCACATTATGGGGACTAAACTAAGGCTGCAACTAATGATAAGTGAATTACCAATTATTCTGCGGATTCTTTTCTCTATTCACAAATTAATTGTTTAGTCTAGGAAATGTCGAAAAATAGTCAAAAATGCACATTGCAATTTCTAAGAGCCCAAGGTGACATCTTCAAATGTATTGTAATGTCTGATCAAAGGCACAAAACCAAAAGATATTCAGTTTACAATGATAAAAAGCAGAGAAATGCAGCAAACACTCACATTTGACAAGCTGTAACTACCAAATATTTGGCATTTTTGCTGGAAAAATGACACTGACTCAAACCATACATTATTTTTCAGAATAAATGCAGATAAACCTGACAGAACTGTATTGTTATACTGTAGTATACCGTTTGTACGTAATCTTATTTTATTTGATCATATAAAGTTATTTTTATGGTGATATATGTTTATATTGTTGCATTTACATCAATAAGCTAACAAACTAACTAGCAGTTATGGCACAGGTTCATCTAAGTTTTTAGAAAATGAATAAACATCAGAGCTGTTTCCTCCTAAGCAAAAATGTGTGTGTGTGTGTGTGTGTGTGTGTGTGTGTGTGTGTGTGTGTGTGTGTGTGTGTGTGTGTGTGTGTGTGTGTGTGTGTGTGTGTGTGTGACATTATAGGCACCCCTGGGTCTCCTATGGAAATGTCCATCACCAAGACATCCTCTGCTCTCAATATCCACTGGTCAGAGGGAGATATCGGTGCAGCACCTGTGACTGGATACGTTATTGAGGCTCGCCCCTCAGGTAAGCTCGGACACAAAGGCCACAGACAGGTCAGATCTAACTTACCTGACCTGCACCTTTTCAGTGTGCACAGTGATTCTTTTCGATAAAAAAGAGAGAGAGGTTAAGAACTACCCTGCACTAAACTCAACGCAGCACAGCTTCCATATTCATTAAGACCTGCTGTGCAAATCAAGTCAAAAGCAATTTTCTAATAAAGATTAGCAGAGGTGTAATACAGCAAGTGAATGTCTGTGGGAGCACTCTGCAGGGGAGATTGTAGACTGTGGTATAATTCTACTACTGATCATAATAGTAATACCCCTTTTATTAATAGTAATAACAGTGATTAAAGGCATCACCGCATTATCACCATCATCATCATCATCATCTGAAATGTATTTTGATTTGATTTATAATTTTCTCTAATCATATTATGACATTTGAAAGGGACTGATTCTCAAATGGATCATTCTCTCTACCTTGTCTTTGTCTGACGATCCATCAAACTGTGTGTGTCTCTCTCTCTTTGTCTCTCTCCTGCTCTCTCTCTCCCCCTGCAGACGAAGGGGTGTGGGATTCCTTCATCAGACCCCTCCCTCCCAGCAGCAGGTCTGTTTCAGTGCCGATGGAGCGCCTGAGGTCGGGGATCAGCTACGAGTTCAGAGTCATCGCTGTAAATCGCTATGGTTACGGACAGCCGAGTACACCCTCCGCTTCTCTCGCTGGTAAACGCGCTCGCACTCGCCCTGCTGGAGCTCAGGTTAATGAGCAAACCCCGGGTGATCCAACCGGTCTACTTGGGGCTTGACTGAATTTCTTTATGAAGTTACTGTGGTTGAGGTCGTGTGCCTGTGGGTGCGTTGCCATCTAGAGGCAAGAGTCATGCAACTACACCTGAGCCTATTGCGCAAACAGAAGACAGCCTGAGAACATGTCTCCATTATGCTTTCTAGCTACAGCGTGAATTCAAATTCCAAATTCATCATTAAATCTGATCCATGAAGAGTCTTTAATCCAGACATTCATTTAGCTTCCTCTCTCTTACCCAATAACCTTACCAGGGGAAAGAGTTGTTGTAGATCATCTTACATGGTGGTTTGTTTCAGTCAGCTTGGAAAATCAGCTACATGAGTTTAGGACAATAGGACAATTCAGTGTCTCAGTTAAGGAGTCAGTCCCCAAACAGTATCATTTACAGACTATGAGCAATATTTCTGTTCCCGTGGGATAAACTACAGCATCAAGATGGACCGAAGCAAATGAAAAATGGATACTTCCCTGATAGGTGTCCCTCTCTCTCTGCCTGCAGCGCTTTCGGAGCGTCCGTTCTATGAAGAGTGGTGGTTCCTGCTGGTCATGGCTCTGGTTGGACTCATCCTCATTCTGGTCTTGGTCTTCACACTGCTGCTGCATGGACACAGTACCAAGTACAAGGCCTGTGGCACAGGTCTGTAGCATTGTTGTACAGGCTGGATATCGGCACTGATCTCCTGACTGGATTTCATGTCACAGGGTCCAGAATTGATTCATTTTGAATCGATTCGGTTTGTTTCGATTCTTGACGATTCAGTTGCATTAAAATCCCGATAAATGCCGATGTTGCGTAAAACGCTTGTCTGAATTTATCCCAGGAACTTAAATTTCCTCTACATTCAACAACTCAGCAACACTGTTGTTTCCTTGAACATAAAACTGGGTAAAGTGCATATTATAGGCAAAATTTTAAACAGTTGTAAAACTGTGGGCCAAAGATTAATTTTCCTTGGCAAATGCAAAATGACTACAACATGATACATCTGTATTTTTTAGGCCTCCATGTACAAAACGAGAGGAATAATAAAGAAAAACCTTTGCCACTTTCAAGGGTGTCATCATTATGCATATTTTAAAAGATTAACACTATCCCAGACAGCTAGCATGTGCTTAAAATAAGTACTGACACCCACTTTAATGATCACTTTGAGCGCTGATAGGGCAGAAACTGAAAGTCTGTCCACAAATTCATCTGCACCGTTTGTGTTGACATCAGTCTGATTTCTGCAAACAGCTGGTTAGCTAGCATTAGCTCCCCTGGCAGGGACAGACTGAATAAAGTCAATAAATAAAGTCTATAACTATAATTTGTGTAAAACTAAACTGATACATCCTCACTGGAACGTCATTTAACTCGAAAGAGAGTTCAATTTCTGAGACGTCATTTAGACTTTCTATCTAGAGTTTATTTATCCGCCTGAAATCGAAAAAGTTTCCTGTTTGTGAAATAAAATAAACCATTAAACACGTCATTTGTGTATTAGGACAAATAAAAAGCTTCAAAATTCACAAATGAGGCGTTTACTGGTTTATTTTATTTCACAATCGTGAAACTGGTATTTTAACTACAGCTCTTTTCAGGCCAGATACACTGCTCCACTGAGAGATGCTAACTGGCATCCCGGTGTGTCCTACTCAAACCTGCACCGCTCATTGTCATTTTTGACCTCACACCACCTCCACAGGCTCAGTCAGAGAGCTCAACAGCCTGGAGCTGGAGGGATCAGAGTCTTACTCAGTCATGTGCCAGTAGGATGGATACTCATCAACATGGGTTGAAAGACAAGCTCCCTCCTCATTATGCTCATAGATTGTGTGATGTGTTGCCAAGTTACCAAGTTAAGCTTCGGCCCTTCATGCTCAGGCTTTCCTTCCCGTTCACATCTGAGTTTCTTCTCCTCTCAGGCTTCCTGTGACGGTCTTAGTTGCGGGCACAGCAGTCACTTTGTGCGTGTGTCTGTGTGCGTGTGTGCCAATCTGTAATAGAAAATTAGTCCTGATAGGCAGGTTACATCAGGACAGCTGTAATTCTGAGTTGCCGCAGAAGCCTTTGCACAACCTCTGGGCAGTGGAGTGATCAAACAGAGTGAGGGAGGTGTTATAGGCAGAGATCGAGCAGGCAGGGCGACCACACAAACATAAACGCAGGGGACGAATGAAAAGGAGTCATCGAAATTTCCTTCAGATGACTTTAAATCATACAGAGCAGCGCGGTGTGCTCCATACAGCAATATTAGCATATTCTCCTAATTTAAAACATGACAATGCTTCCTTTATTGTTCAATTTTTTTACGGTTATTGGTACCTAAATGATGACGGCTTTCTGTGTGGTTATTACCTGAGTGCAAAATTGTGCATCCTAGTTTCATTTGCTTCTTATTCTCGAGCCTGAGAGGTAGCTGAGTACACAATGAATAAAACAAGAGATTGCACATAAACTCTGTTCCGCGAGAGGAACAATTTCAGGAAAATGTTTCAGCAGCTATTCCCTACCAGTGACTGAAGTGCTTTGAATTTTTAGTGTTTATCTGAACCGACTCCATCTGATTCCTTTTCTTTTTTCTTCCAGGGAAGCACGTGTCCACAGCGGAGGAGTCTGTAACTCTGGACAACGGAGGCTTCACCGCTCTGGAGCTCAACAGTAGAACGCTCAACACCAAGAACTCCTTCCTGAAAAAGAACGGGACCAGGTGAGCACTCACACACACTGACACGCGCTCGCACACACACACACACACACACACCTGGATTTGATCAAAACACAAACAACAGATTTAATGTCTGTGTGTGTGTGTGTTTCTGCAGGTCTCCTCCCAGGCCTAGTCCAGGTGGTCTTCACTACTCTGACGAGGACATCTGTAACAATTATAATGGAGCCGTGCTCACTGAGAGCACCACGCTCACTGAGAAACCCACTGAGGTCTCTGAGTCAGAGGTATCTCTATCTATCTGTCCATCTCTCTCTTTCTCTCTCTGTCTCTTTCTCTCTCTCGCTCCCAGTTTTAAAGGCTTTTATTGTCCTGACAGCGTGCCCGGGCAGACGAGCAGTTAAGACACATCCCATGTAATCATGATAATTGTATGTCTATACTATAGTTGCTCTTAAACACACCACAGACAGGGCGTCCTGGTGGCCCGAGACCACTGACCATCTAATGTCCATGTCCAGGGTTCGAGACAAGCCAGAGCCCTTTAATACATGTCATCCCTCGTCCCCTCATTTCCTGTCAACTCTCTACTGTTGCATATTAATAAAGGCAAAAATATCAAGAACATTCACTCACATCACAAACATTAGCACCAACAATCCAAAAATAATCATGGCAAGACCAGCTCTTGTTTTTGTGACTTTTACTGGGTTTAACGTATGATTATTTGAGATTCATTCATATGTGTCATCACTACTTGGCTTAATGAACTTGCAATCCCACTTCTGTACTGCTTTGCTCGTTTTTTAAAAATATTTTCGTCTAAATTTAATAACTTTATTAGTTGGCGCACAGTGGAGAGATGACAGGAAATTAAGGGAGAGACAGATGGGGAATGTAGGCCACCAGGACGCCCCTGATTTGATAAAAAATGTATCGCCTAACATTTATCACCAAAAAACAGTCTTGTCGTATTCTTGGAGTAAGAACTGGGATATGTTTGATAGACAGTTCTTTGAAAGGAGAAATAGAAAGTGCTCTGCGCGACTGTGCTGGTGTTGTCAGCCTGTGATCTTGCTTGTGGAAGAAGACAAGGTGGAGATGAAATCTAAAGACAAGTCACATTAAATCTGTAAGATCACTGATTCACTAGGATGCACTGTCAGAGAGCTCTCTCCAACCTTCTGCCCCCTCCTCCTATGCAACATTTTGAATTGGCAAAAATGCTGCTGATAATGGATAAAAAGTGCCAGCAGTGCTATTTAGAGCTATACAGTGTAATCAGAATGTCTCTGGTTCAAGTCTGGCTAAAGACCCTTGTTAGATGTCATCTCATCGAGTCCTGTCTGTCTCTACTGTTAAATAAAGGCAAAAATGGCAAATAAATAAATATGTATCTAAAAAGATACTACGCACAATGGTCAGCCACTGATATGATGACAAGTGAGTCTTTATTTGTCAGAACCCTTAGACTTTCATCTTAACAGAAGAAAATCCATCCCCCTACTGGGTTTCTATGGATTTGCCCAAAATCACCCCATTGTTCACTCATATAACTGCTCCCTATATGACAGACGCTCAATAGTTCACTCTATAGTGAGCAGTAAAGTGAGATTTTGGACAATTGTGCAACACCATTTTGCATCATTATCGACAAGTGCATTGTTGCACCTGACTGATTTTTGCAACTGCATTCTGGGATCGTTAGCAGAAAGTAGTGTACATGCCACAGACACATTTTATTTCTTTCCATTCATTGTTGAGGAGTCAACAATTTATGACCCTAATGTTCAAAAATTGGACACCATACATTGTACAGTCAATAGGGATTTCAGAGACTGCCAATATTTGTCTCATTGATAAACCGTCAGAATCTGACCCCTGCTGTGCGTGTGTCTGTGTTTCGTATCCAGTTAACAGACAGTGACTACGAGGACGAGCAGCCAAAACACTCCTTCGTCAACCACTACATGAGCGACCCCACCTACTACAACTCCTGGAAGCGGCAGCCAAAAGGCCTTAAAGGGATCGGCACTCCTTTTGGCTACGAGGAGTGTGCCACCGCAGACGCGGAGCCCTACTACCAGACCGTGGTCACCCAGCACAGCACAGGCGGCGTGTACACACCCACAGGGCAGCCTGCGCACACACACGTCAACCCCAACACCAACCCGCCGGGATCGCGCACCCCCGTGACGGGGTTCTCCTCATTTGTTTGACTCTAGAGACAAAACCTGCACAAAATGATGCACACACGTACACAAAATGAAGGAGGGGGGGCCGTTGCGTGTTTGGTGTTAAGCAGAAAGAGCTGATGGCTTCAGAGGAGAGAGGAGGACAGGATGAGGGGTCGTGTGACGGACTGGTGTCGAAACAACCCTTCATGCCCCAAAGAACTAAACCTACATTTCTCACTCGCCCTCTCCCCTCGTTCACAAAGATCCTCACTGTGTCAACGAGTGTGTGTTGCTCTCCTACTCTTTTACGCCTCTGTGTCACAGTGCGTACACACACAGTTACTGTTCTTGTTTCCACAAAACACACACACACACACACACACACATTCACACCGGCGGTAACACCAGATATTCATGCCTATTCCAGAGACTCTCCAACGAGAGCTGAGAGCTAAATGAGTCAGTTTGTGTAAATGTCAAGGAGAGAATTCAACCTCGAACGGGTTGAACACTGAATTTCTGCACAACGCTTCTTCTCTGTTTTCTGTATCTACACATAAGTGCACAAACTCACACACATGCATTCTCTTTCAGTATCTCCCGCTGGGAGAGAGGAACTTAAAGGATGAGAACTGAGAAAAGATGGCACAGGAGGAAGCAGCTTTTGCTGACAGGCTGGTTCATCCACACAAAAAACGGAGCCGTCAGATTTAAAAGACCACCACACGGAGGAAAAGAAAAAATACCAATCGATACTCATCGCACTTGATAAAGGATGGGGAGAGAGTGTGGACGAGGGTTCTTCAGCACTTAAGGCATTCTCAGTGAGAGTGTTGCATGGATTCTGAGAGCGATCTGTGATGTCTGTGTTGGATAATATGAAAAACCATGTTTTTTTACCGTCTACTGCCTGTTGTCAACGCTCCTTACACGACAGCCCCCAAGCCATAATGCTTGCACTGAGCCAGACCCCACACATTTCATCTTTATTCTGCTGAAGTTTAATTTTTTACAAGTTTGAGCGTGTGCGTGTTTGAGGGTGACACGTGTGTACAAGCATGCGTGTATAAATGGCTGTATGCCCTGTTCATCCGTCTCTGTTGTTCACTGCTAAGCAAAGTGTGCCATTGTATGTATGTTTGTATTTTTAAGATGGATTTTGTACAGGGAAACCCTTTTTACTTGTGTGCTGTTGTATGTAGTTCAGCCATGTTTGTGTAATTCCAAAGCAAATAGTGAAACAGCACTGGAGGGAAGTCGCAGCTACAACGATGGATTAACAGGAAAAGGAGGAGGCAAAGTCAAGGTCATTCAACAAGAATCATAAAAAAATGAGCTGCAGTGAATGATTATGGAACAAGATTACGGGACATTTTAGTGAGTCATTCTTATTCAAACCGAGCGTGGTTGATATTTGAACCACGCTATCGAAACCCTGGCCTCAACTCCAGCAGCCAGGCCGACACACATGTACTTTGAACTTCTCTTCAAGTGCAAACAAAAATCATCCGTAAGTTTTTGCTCCTGTATGATTTAAAGATTCTCCGGCCATCTAGCCGCCCTCCCAGCCCGCCAGCAGCCTCCCCCATTCTGTCACGCTTGTTTTAAGTCCCATACAGCGTGTGAATAAATGGTCATTGTTTAACAGCGTGTCTGCCTGATCTGTTTTAGTGCTGGGACAGTGAACATGTCTGTGAGCTTCACCGTCTACATTACATTAACTGAATTAACGATGTGCCTTAAAATGTCAGGACTAAGTCGGAGTAACCCTGGACTGAACTCTCTCACACAACACAGGCCTTTGAGCACTGCTAGTGTCTCTTATTGAAGCAGTAAGAGAAGGGAAGTGCCCGAGCTTTATCAGCTGTTTTGAGGTAATTATTATCTATCAGTGTTTCAGTGTTCTGCTCAGGGTGTGAAGGACCTATGTGATATTTTCCCCTGAATTCAGCTGGGCATTTGCATAAACTCATTCCAGCAGGAAGTTTAAATATTAAACAGTTATATAAGAGATTATTCAGCAGAGGTAAAGGGCGTGAATTACAGTTGTAAGAGTTGTGTTATACACCTTGCAAACTGCCATACAGTGGTGGAGGAAGTAGTCGGATCCTTTACTTAATTAAAAGTACCAATGCAACAATGTAAAAATACTCTTACATGTCCTGCATTCAAAATCCTAAAGTAAAAGTACGGAAGTTTGACAACAAAATGTACTAAAAGTATCAAAAGTAGAAGTATTTTATTCTGCAGAAAAATGTCCCCTGTGACTGATGTCTTGTCACATCTGACATACATATCTGTTAAAACTGATGCATCGATGTGTAAGCAGTATTTTACTGCTGTAGCTGCCGGAGGTGGCGTTAGCATGAAATACTCTGTATATAGTTTGGTAGTTTAGTCCAGTTGTTCCCAACATAGGAGTCCGGGCCTTTACTAAGGGTCCTCAGATACATCTGAGGGGTTATGAGCTTATTAATGGGAAGGGGAAGAAGAAAAAAAATAGTTCTGACATACACATCTTTACCTATTTCGACCTCAAACTATTATTTAATTAATCTGAGAAGTTTAGAGAGGAAATCACTCTTTGGTGGATCTGATAGCAACTCAAGAAAAATGTCACAAGCTAAAACATGGCAACCACTGGTTTAATCTTTAACAAGACACTGTATTTTAAAAGCTCATTGAATGTTTTTTTATGTAAAATCTTCATCTAAACAGTAACTAGTAACTTCAGCTGTCAAATAAATGCAGTGAAATAAAAAATACAACATTTCCCTCTGCAATATATGAGTACAAGTATAAAGTAGCATAAAATAGAAATAGTCAAGCAAAGTACAAGTACCTCAAAATTATACTTAACATCACTTGAGTAAATGTACTTAGTTACATTGCACCACTGCTGCCATCAGATAAATGGTTGGTTCACTGAAATTACAAGTGGTACGTAACCATGTAGCTAATTTTAGTTCTATCTGTAAAGGTTTAGAGATATTTCTCCCGGAAATTTCGGCAACGTTCGAACGCTCGAAGCATTCAAAAATATGCTTAGAAATCCAACAGTAATACAGTGTGACTTTCCAGACTCAACCACTTTATTCTTCTATTAGGGGAAACTGAAACACAAGATAAAAACACAAAACAAATATTTACAAAACGGAAATGGGTAAAACAGAGAAACTAAGTCAACAGAATTTAAAACCAAGTTAAACTATGAATGCAAAATACCGGTATAGAGTATTTAGGCTATTTTTTGTCATTTGTGTGACTTGACCCTTTAAAATACATAATCCTGTATATTATGAACATGAAGAGTATCTCATTAAAAACACTAGTGAAGACTATAATATTGAATTCAGCAGTTTGCTCTAGGTGTCTCCTCCAAAAGTGGAAATGAAAATAATAATTTTCACTTAAGTAAAGCAGATTCTACTTTAGTGTTATTGTCTTGTTGATATTTTCACACTGAGGCCTCTTCCCAAATCCTGATAAATACTTTATATGTGATACACAAGTTGTCCTAGCAATCATCAACCCTAATGAAAGTCATCAGCAATTGTAATCAAATGCAACTGCAATTGTAATCACAAGGAATGTCATAAAATTATATAAAACATGTTTTATTGTTTTCATGCTGCCGAAACCTCATGAGACCACCGACAGGTATGAGAGTTACCCTGCTGAAACCTCGATGATGTGATATTCACCTGCAAAATGTCACTGAAAGAGACACACATCTTAACACTAGAAACTTAAAATACACACAAAGCAATGAGTAAGAAAAAGAGAAGAAAAACGACCACAGAAAGGGGCTCAAAACGACTACAAAGCAATGCCAAATGACTAAAAAATAGAAGTAAAATGACCAAAAATAGAAGTAAAACGAGTGAAAAGAGAAGTAAAATGACTAGAAAGAGATGAAAAACAACCAGAACGAGACGCAAAAGCATCGAAGAGTACAAAATATGTTTAGAGATACAAAACAACAAGAAAGTATCACGAGAAACTACAAACGTGGCAGTGTCTTGTTCCTATGGAAGAGCGTTAACTCCCTGAGCACTGTCGTGTGTCTCCCAGCCGCCAGGGGCCGCTGTGGGGCGGCGAATCAGAAATATGGTGGCGTCCGGGAGAAGGGCTGTCAGCATGGCGGATGCGTTTTTCACTTCATGTTTTGCTCTTTAGCCGAATGTTTTGGTCTCGGCATCGCAGCGCTGGCGATCGCACAGTCAGGCCGCGGCGCAGCAGGGAGCGGTCTCCTCGGATGCTAGCGGCTGCTAGCGGCTGCTAGCGGCCCGGGGCCGGAGCAGCGCTGATATCACGTTCTACGCCTCTCCGTCGCTCTGCGCACGTCGGGACTTGTGACCCAGTTTGGTCGGGTGAGTTTTTTCGTCCCCTCCTCCTCGATTATCGCTTAATACTCAGATTAAAACTCCGTCTTCCCTACACCTGTCCTGTCTCTGTCAGTTGCCGAAGAGGGACCTGTCTGTCCTCTATAGGCTGGACAGAAACGGCGGTCGGAAAGCGTTGACACACCGGTTCCTCTGTGTCTGTACCTCGTAGTGTGGTGTTTATAGTGACCATACCGCAATTTGTGCTGTGTTTTCCTCTCGGTTTGCAGCGACGGGGAAAGAAACGCGGGGCTCCCCAAAACCCACCCAAACACCCGCAGTGAAACAACGAAACATCTGTAATCTCTGCCCAGCCCAGGGGCCCCCTGAAGGCTCCCAACTCCCCCTCACCTTGACAGGGCCCCAGTCACTACAGGTTGGTCAACTGGTTAATCCCTTAAAAATGTATTTTTAGTATTTTCCCTCAGTCAAAATTATATCACACAGGCCAGCTGAAAAATAATACAACTTGTTTATTTTCCAAAAGTAAAAGTCTGCCTGGGCTCCATCCAGCTCCAGGTTTTGGATTGTGTAAATTAGAAATGCAAAATGTTAAAGAGATAATTGGAAAATGTTTTTGATCCTATAAAAATGTTCTTTGCAGAAGGAGGAGTTTTGGTTTTTGATAATGAAATCATTCTAATAATGTTGTCTGTCAGATATCCAGTGTAGTGGGGAAAAATGCTGTAAAGCGAAGATGCATTCAATAAATAATGCAATGAATAGTTGTTAGTTACCAACTGACTTCATACAAAGTAAAGTAAACAGAACGGAACCAAAATCAAATCTCAAATCAAACACTTGGATTGCACTTTCATAGCGAAATGCAATTCAGAATAGTTCCAAAACGTCTTTCTGTCATGTCCCAACACCCAAAAAACAATTCCCCTGATATACATTGTTGTAATTTTATCAGCTGATAACAGTAGCCGTGAAACTTGAAGCAGTTAGTCAGGTAATCGATTTAAGTTGATCAACAATTATTCTGCAACTACTTGGAGAGTTGCTTAATCGTTAGTCACTTTTCAGACCGATATGCAAACATTCCCGAGTTTCAGCCTCTCAGTGGTGAGATTCACTGCTTCGTCTAATGTGATAGAGAATATCTGAATACCTTTGGGTTTTTTGACGTTCGGTTGAGCAAAACGAGCAATTCAAAGATGCTCCCTTAGGCTCTAGGAAAACGCATGATTTCTTAAAAACTGTTTTCTCAATGTGTGACAGATGAAATAATTCGTCAGAAATGAAAATGATTATTAGTTGCAGCCTTGGAAAGCAGTAACAAAAGCGAGCAAGTTGAAATTTATTAAAATAACTCGCCAAAAGACCCAAGGCTCTCCAGCTATGTTGACGGTGAACTCAAGAGCAAGATGGGCGTCTTCGTATTCTGGACTTGACTGACGTCTTTGCTTGACTCACATCAGCCCGTCGTTGTTTCCTTCTCTAGCAAAAGTCTGTGCAACTTGGACTTCTCATGAAATATTGCGTTTCTAAATAAATCTTCGCAAACCTGACTCATGGTAGCCCCGTCAGCTCAGAGCACTTTGATTTCACCATTGCTCCCAAATGAATGAGATTCTTAGACGTGCTTCACAGCTATGACATCTCTGACTTGTCACAGCAGCACAAGCACAGGCGGAACAGATAACATTAACAAGGTCTCCAGCAATTAATATAATGCAATGCTCCAATTAATGATTGTTTTAGTTACACCTGTGTTTGACAAATCAGGATGTCTGCTGTAATAGAGAAACGTCTGGTCAACTTTCATTTCACTCCACATTTGATTTGTACGTTATACTTTTGATAGACAATTTGACATACAGTAACCCAAATAAAGGGAAAACTATGGAAGTAAAGCGTAATTCCTAACTTTTTCTGTACACCAAGTAAAATGGAGTGGTTAAGTAAAAAGTAGTTAAGGAAAAAGTAATAGGCACATCCTGTGGTAAAAAGTGATAGTTTGCTGAAGCTACTAATGTTCTGTTTTTATTGAGAATGTCACAGGTGTTGATTTCAACTCAGTGTCATTTTTTTAGAGGCTGTAGTTTGTATCTCTGCCTCAGCTGCATCAAATTGGACCAATTTTTTTTTTCTAATTTGCAACTGATGCAGGAGCAGTTCGTGCCATAAGGCCCCTTAGCCTTATGTGTTTTAGTGCGACAGAAAGAAATTACATAGAAAGCAAGTGAGCCTGAAACTAATTTCTGTTTTCTCTTACAGCTTTCCTAGACTTACCAGACCGGGATGAAACATCAGGAGCTTGAACAAAGAGGGACCATAGAGGGTGATATTTTAATTCAGTGACTCTTACTTTGGTCAAAGAAGAAATAATATTAGCCTCAGCGGAAAAAAAAAACCCACACCAGAAAATAACAATGGGTGAAACAACTGTAGAAATAGATGAGGAGGTGACAAAACAGGACATCTCAATGGAGCCGCTCCCAGAGCCACTTCTGATAATCCTGTCCCCACCTCCACCTTTCCTACCTGTCCGTGGTGAACCAACCATGTTTTGGCATAAGTGGCTTAAAGCTTTTGAACACTACCTCGAAGCACTCGGTGAAAATGAGCTGGTCGACTCCAGTAAGTGTGTCCTCTTACAGAACTGCCTTGGCCCAGAGGGGCAGCGCATCTACACAACACTGATCCACGGTGAAACCACGTACGCAGCAGTCATCTCAGCGCTCACGGGTTACTTCAATTCTGATCACACTTCTCAGATGTACCGCCTTAAATTCCATCAGAGGGCTCAGATGCCTGGAGAGACTGTAGATCAGTTTGTGTCTGCGTTAGAAGAACTGCTGAGGCCTTGTAACTATGGAGATTTACAAGACAAACTTATCTTGGATCAGCTGATTGAGAAAACAAACTTCCCACAACTCAAAGAGAGGCTGCGGTCTGAGAAGGAAACTCTGACCTTGGCTGCAGCGTTGGTTATTGGTAAAGATGTAGAATCTACTTTGAATGAATCTGAACTTTTTGGTTTTCACGAGGTCAGTGTGGATATTGGAGATGATTTAGACCCTCCTGTTCAAAGAAAGGCCAAAAGAGGGCGACCTCGGCGCGGGGAGAAAAGGACGCAAGCAAAACCATGCTTGACTAAAACCCCACCAAAATCGTCTAGATACAAAGACAACTACTACTACAGCAATGATAAGCTATATTATAGTGATAATGATGAAGATAAGTCTAAGAGTGCTGATGAGACTAATCTGGCTTGTGATAAAACCAGTGATAAAGGTGATGATGATGTTAAAGCCTCGTCATCATTACAGAGGATGGAGAAGGGAGGCTGCGACACGGCAAGTGATGACGGTGGTGGTGGTGGTGATGATGATGATGATGATGATTTACTTACCTGCATTTACTTGACTAAAGTAAAGAAGACTTTGTCATTTCTTTTCTGATAAAAAAAAAGGTCCCTTAAAAACAGCTGTACCCACATGAGAATGCACAGGATGCAAACAAGCTCGCTAGACACATGAGAATGCACATGACCTTCAGCCAGTCAGACCACCATGACCCACCTCTGAGGGAACCCAGCCAGACTTATGGCGACCAACACCTGAGAGCACAGTGGGAAAAAGGGCCTGCAGCTCTGCAAGACAGAGGAAGAAACAGAGGAGCACAGAGCAGCAAAGTCACAAGAGTCCACACGCTACTGCAAACGGTAAATTTTTTGTCACATCATTCACAAAAATTCACTAACAACGGTGCATTTTTTAGTCATATCATGTCACATGGCAAAAACCAGTCTACCCAGACAGAGTGCGTGAGTTTCCAGAAGTAGAAGAAGAAGAATGAAAGTGATGATTGCAATGATAATGTTGCTGAGAATGTTGCAGATTCTGGTAATGGTGATTCTCAGGTTAAAGGATCAGAAGTTAATGTTAAGACGGAAGGCAAGGACTCTGATGAAGCTAAATCTCAACATGGGGGCAGTAAGACAGAAAAAGTCGCCTCTAAGACCAAAACAAAAGGCCATTTCTGCCCTATCTGCGTTGGCAGGCGCTTCAGAGGGCCAAACAAACTTGCCAGACACATGCGGACACACACAAAGGAGAAACCGTTCACCTGCCCGGTCTGTGCTTTGACCTTCAGCCAGTCCTACCACATGACCCGACACCTGAGGAACCAGCACGACTTGGGCCAGTACATCTGCTCTAAATGTGGGGAAAATTTAAGTAGCTGGCTGGAACTGAAAGCTCACAAGAAGACTCATGCAGTTGAAGGCCTGACATGTCTTGCATGTGATAAACAGTTCAAAGAGAAGGCTGCACTTTTGAGTCATCTCAAATTACACAAGAAGGTCCAGTCCAGTCCCCGAAGCCTCATATGCGGCGATTGCGGAAAAGTATTTGGTCGAATGTATCATTTGAAAAGGCACATAGTGACCCATCGCAAAGCAACCAACGGCGAGTTTTACACATGCCCTGATTGTCAGAAGAACTTTGCCTTCCCGGAAGACCTCAACAAACACCTAGAGATTCATGTAAAGGAAAACAATGGCACTTGTCCGAAATGTAACGAAACCTTCAACAGTCCAGAAGAACTGGAGACGCACATGGGGGTTCATGAAAAGTCTTACACCTGCAACACCTGTGGGAAGAAGTTTAAGGTCGAGTACGCACTGAAGAAGCATGAGCAAAGCCACCAAAACGAACAGTATTATTGTTCGTTGTGCCGCAAGCGCTTCATCAAGCTGTCTCACTACAAGAGGCACATAATGGTCCACGACAGGCGGGAATCTAGATGTCCTCACTGTGACAGCGTCTTTTTACAGTTAACAGCTTTGAAATATCACCTGCGGACTCATACTGAAGAAAGACCCTATCAGTGCACCTGCTGTATTGAGACCTTTGAGGAAAAGGAAGATCTGGAGCAACACTGTCTCAAACACAGGAAATTCAAAAAGGAGAGGCCGTACTCATGCACTCGGTGTGATTACGCGTTCCCCACACTGATGGAGCTGACAGAACACATGAGCTCACACGAGGGAGAGCAGCCGTTGAACTGCCCCGTCTGCGGCAGGACTTTCCTGAACAAGAACAAGCTGGAGAAGCACCTGAGCATCCACACGGGGGAGAGACCGCACCTCTGCTCCATCTGTGGCAATGGCTTCCCCTCCGCCGCCAGCCTGAAGTTACACATCCACATCCACACCGGGGAGAAACCCTTCCAGTGTTCGCAGTGCAGCAAGAGCTTCAGGTCGTCCAGTGGGCTGCGGCTGCACAGCAGACAGCACATGGAGGTGCGACCCAGCTACGAGTGTCCCGAGTGCGGCAGGACTTACGGTCGCATGACGGAGCTGAAGATGCACCAGCGGTATCACACGGGGGACAAACCGTACACATGCACCTGCTGCAACAAACGCTTTATTAGCAAAGACAAACTAAATGTCCACATGAGGATACACACAGGGGAGAGGCCATATTCCTGCCCCCACTGTGGACAGACATTTACACAGACCGGGGACAGAAATAGACACATCAGTAAATACCACTAGATGGATACTGTAGTAACACAACTCCAGTGAAGCTTTGGTTTTGAATGATCGTACATGTGGTTTTGCATGTTTGTACAGGTGGGTACAGGTTTTGTCATTATTTTGAGAAAGAATAAGAAACCAAAATATGCTCAAAGCTTAGCTTAAGTAGATTTAAGCTGCTATGAACACTAGAGTGTCAAAACCGATGAGCTTTTGTGATTGATTTTTGGTTAAATAAATAAGAATATTATTTATATTCTTATTTCTGTTACAGAAAAGAACAGAATCCAAAACAACACTATACAGTATGACCTTAAAATGATCAGTCAAATAGCGTTCATTTAACTCCTTGCTGACACAGTCTAAAAAAATAAATAAAGCACTGCAAGTTTTACAAAGACTCCTTATTACTCAGGCTGGGGGATCATTTATTAACCAGTGCCTAAATTATGCTTTTCAGTACCGTACTTTAAGGGATAATAACATGTATTTCTATAAAAGCTTTTGTTTAACAAGCCAAATGTGAAATGTCTAAACACAGGTTTGGTATTGATTGATTATAAATCAAAATCTGTCTGGTCAAAAAGTGAGTTAAGAGGAAGACTAGTCTGCCCAAGCTTTCTGTACTTTTTTTTTTTTTGATCCTAGATAAGTGAGACACATTTTGGTCGAAGTAAACAAAGTATTGGACGAGAGTGTTATTTGAATGTACGGGGGTTTCTGTTTTTTTTGGTCACTGTTTAAATTACTGATGTAAGCAAAGCACTAACAGAATGGCATTTACATTTGGATTTTTTGCCGGCAAACTTTTACTGAACGGATACGGGGCAGAAACATGCAAAACCATTCTACCAGCGACAAAAATGGCTTCCCTGTGCAGTGTAAGCATTCGTTGACTGTCTCTGCTGAGCTGTTTCCAGCAAGCTTCAAGTCTGGACTCTCTCCGACATCACTACATCACCACTTAATAGAAAAAGCTCTGCATGAGGGTTTGATCCTTGTAGCTCATCCCTCCCACCCCCGTGCCTGACGCCCACTTTCTCATTCAAGCATCCCGATCTTACCAACAAACTGACACACTAGTAACAGGTATGTGAATCTGTGACATCTGGTCCCTCCAAGGTCTGCAGCTACAATCATAGGTTGGTCTCTCACACACACACACACACACACACACCTCACTCACCTAAATCTGCTGTCAAACTGGATACAATCTGGAAACAATCGTGGTCACTCAAATGGACACAAATGACACTAAAAAGATTTCAGATTTCTTGTTTTGTTGCCCTCCTTACTATCTGTATGTGTTGTCGTAATATTATGTTTGTTTCTTTTCACTTTTTTATAACTTTTTGTTTAGGCTTCTCTGTAACGAACCATTTTAACTGTGTTTAGAAAAGTGCCATCAAAATAAAACTGATTCACTGTACTAGTACATGTAAGGAGGTTTCTGAACAATGTTTGTCAAAGGTAAACACGCTTAGACACAAAAGTAATGAATTAGAAAAATGCCCCTCAGATCAGAAACCTAACACATGCTCAACACATGAGCTATTACTGTTTGATCCTGCATGTTACTAATACAACCTGTAGGTACAGTAAAGTGCATCATTGCATTTACCTTCAGTTGATCAATCAGGTGTCAGTAGAATTAAGTGAATCTCTCTCCATATAAACCACCATATACTTTGTTACGTATTTTATCACTTGTTAATTACTCAAAGGTATGTCTGTAGTTAAATGATTTGACTCTAAATGGTCTTGTGTTGAAGTATGTTGCTGCTGAGGAGGCTGTTTCACGATGAAGCAGGATTAAATCCAATCAGTCAAGATTTACTGCCCAGGTCACATTATTGACAGTTAAACTATACACTGTTGAACGCAATACGTATGTACCTTTTCATTGGAAAAGGATGATGATATTGACAAGAAACATGATTAAATCCCTGTAGACATATGAACACAAACAGAAAACAGTAGAACAAGGTTAAACAAAGGAGTGGCTTGCAGATGCATATTTTGAAACCAAGAGAGCTGTTACCATAATCTCTCCAAAAATGTAAGAAAATGTTTCCCTTACTGAATTATTTCAGGCCATCTAATTAATCTGAATCCAGATTAATAAAAATACTTCAAAATAATAACTTTAGAAACACACACACACACACACACACAAGTATACTTATGATAAGGTTTGTTCTGTGTGTGAAAGTGAAAAGGACAACATGATTGATAATTTGATAATGAAATCAATAAAAGAGCAGGAGCATCGGCAAGAAAAGAATATCAGCATAAACAGGCCGTCAACATGAGGATGACGGAACAGAAAACTTTGAGAGGGACAAAAATTGTCTCACTCTTACATACAACACATGGTATTATATATTTGTGCAAAAACACAAAACAGTGCAAAATATATGTATAAGATATACAATGAATAAAAGTAAATTAACATTATACAAGCAACAAACCAGGATTAAATGTTTCCTAACCGAAATCCAGAGTCATGTAGAAAGAAGAGAAAGAGGAGAAGCACAAACACAATTACCATGGTCTAAATAGGGACATGATATGTGAAAATAAAGATAAAATATAGACCTGTGGATGAAAGTGTGGACTATTCGGACCTGAAAATACCTGTAATGTGTGTCACACATGAACAGTCTATGGTGTCAGAAGTTGAATTATTATTATTATTATTATTATTATTATTATACAGGTCTGTGTGACAATATAAATGATAATAAAATGAATGATGGATGAATTCCATTTAGCTGCTTCAGTTTCGGCGTCCGGGTATTGTGCACGCTGGCTCACTTTCACACACTCATGGTTTACTGGGACTGGGAACTGAGCAATTGTTGATATTATTAACACCTGTACTTTTCCTACTATGACAAATTGTGCTGTGTACTGCAGTTACAGGTGATGGAAGTAAATAAGTAAATGTAATCCACTTTACACTTCACTAACTTTCAGAAGGAAATCTTGTACTCCACTACTTTTATTTGACAGCTATAGTTACTTATTACCTTGCAGATTGAGATTTTGCATAGAAAACATGAGTATATAAAATGTGATTCAATGTTTTAGTTCAACTACCCAATAGTATGTAAAGATGTTAAGATGAATTCCACCTTGACTAGATGGAATATTTGAAACGCTGCTTACATGTTTATGCATTAGTAATAATTACCCAATAATAGAAACCATAACAATTTAACACTAACAGGTTCCATTCTGCATTATAACTTTTCATATTTTATGTACATTCAGCAGAATGGTGGAAATTAACTAAGTGCATTTACTCAAGTACGGTAGTTTAGTACAGTTTGGAGGTACTTGTGCCTTATACTTGAGTATTTCAATTTTCTGCCGCTTTATACTTCTTCTCCACTTAATTTCAGAGACCAATATTTTACTTTTACCCTGTTACATTTATTTTTGCAGATTCTTGGAAATAATACAAAATACAACCAGCAAATAAATGACGATGTATTAATTTAGGTCAAGACTTTTATTGACCCCCCCCCCCCCCGAGAAAATTCAGAAGCTACCCAGCAGAGTATAAGATAATTTAAATTATCCACACTTTTACCACCTTCCACATTAAAGGAAGGTTCAAAGTAATGTATCCATAATTCAAATCCCATAATATAAATTATTTTTGAGACACACTTTACTTAGAATAACTGATTTTGACAAAAGAGCCATTCTGTGTAATCAGTACTTTTACTTTTGGCACTGTAAGTATATTCTGATGCCAATACTTGGTACTTTTTGAGTGCATGGCTTTTACTAATAATGGAGTATTTCTACACTGCAGTATTTCTACTTTTACTAATGTACAACAGCTGATTACTTCTTCCACCACTGTTTAGCAGTTACTCTTTTCCTTTTTTTTTTGAATGACGTATTTCTTTGTATTGTAGTATTTGTACATTATGGCTTTGATTCTTTTACTTAAGCGAAGAATTTGAATACTTCCTCCCATCACTACCAATAATAGTGTATATATAGACTATTTTGACAGTATGAACGGGAACATTCTGTATAACGACTACTTTTACTTTAGATACTTTAAACATATGTAACTATAGTACTTTTACTTAAATTAAATTAGAGTGCAAGACTTAGATTTTTTTTACACTGTGGTATTTAAGAATTACTTCATAAGCACCATTGATTATAAATGGTTCGCAAAGTTCAACAGGTGGAGGGCGACACCCAGTCCGACAGGTGGCAGTACTCACCTTTGGTAACGTCGCGTCGCGTCGCGTCGGTCTGTTTACAAACAGAAGGAACGAGGGTAACGCTCAGCTTGAGGTATCGATCTTATAATTAGAGAGATTCGTCAATCTTGCTGTAGTTCACGTCTTCGTCGGGATAATTGTCGGAAGCGACTTGCGCCATGTTCACAAACTGAGACCTTGAGGTCATCTCAGAGTGACAACCGTTCGCGTGTCTAAAAGCTAATGCTAAAGCTAACCTAGGCTAACTACTCTGCTAAGGCTACAAAGGCTGAGTACCTGGTCTTGTCCTATTTAGACAGATGAATATAAATTGTATTAGGTTAAATGTTGTGTTTTAGATTGTGTTGGAGATTGTGTTTCAGAATTAGTCAGAAAGAAAATCACTCGTCCTACTACACGTCAAAACGAGCAAGCTAGCTACTTCAGCTTGCTAGCAGCTTCGATTAACAAATAGGGCAAATATAACCAAAAATTGATATTTGTGGCTTATAAAATGTCAGACATTTTTATTGCGTAAGTTTACTTGGTGCAAATTTCACCGGTTTAAAAGCTGATATTAAGTAATGTCACGTCACCTAATATTTAATACTATCGTATGCTGCCATAGCATGAGCATTGCAGCTTCCCTTATCTGAAATAAGATACGGTTACTCAGACTGACTGTCAATGAGATAACAGCGAGCTGCCTAAACTACAATCACTCCTTATGGCTAGTTTAGGCTTTACTCCTGCCAGTGAGCAGGATTTTTTCAGCACTGAAACAACGGGACAGTCCAGCTCTAAAGCAAGCAGTGCACTTAGTGGGGAAGAGGCCAAGCAGTTCTACGAAAACTTAATGAAAGATGATCATAAAGGACAAGAAGTACCAGGGAATGCATTTAGGAAAAAAGATGATGGCAGAGAGCGTCAGAATAAACAGAAGAACAGAGAGTCCAGTAGAAGAATCAGGAGGAGAGTCAGGGCTGCAGAGGTGCAGCAAGATCAGACTAATTTAGCGTTGGAAAGAGGGACTGGTAGGGAAAGCGAAGGTGTCCAAAGGAGAGAGATGACAGCAAGAGAGACGAGCGACTCAGAAAGGTCCGTTGAGCTCCAGGGGCTCCGGTTGCTTCGCTGTGCCCACGAGGGGGACACCTCTGGCCTCAAAGAGCTGCTCTCAAAGGGGGTCGACATAAACTTCCAGGTACAATACTTACAGCTTAGTGTCTTTTGAAGTTATATCCAGGAAACATTTAACTTGCATTGATTAAATGAGCTTGTGTTCTCCCTCCAGGATACTTTCTTCTGGACAGCTGTGATGTGCGCAAGCTGGTCTGGACAAAGAGCTGCGGTGAGGCTGCTGCTGCAACACGGAGCCGCCTGGGTTGGAGTGGTTGATATGCAGGGCAGGGATGCCAAAGACTTGGCGCTGGAAGGTATAACAGTGCAACACTTATCGTAACTTTATATTTGTATTTGTCTGACCAGTGAAATTTAACTCATCGATGTCTAACTTTTTCCCCAGCAGGCCACAGGGAGGTGTTGGAGGAGTTGGAGAGCTATGGGAGAAGTGCACAGAGAGACACGCAATCTGATAGCAGGTTTGCACAATGGTATTTAGTTTTAATTCAAACTGAACCAAATATTTATTAATTTCAGTTAATTTGTACAGTAGATGAATAAGTTCTTTTTTTCCTGAAACTAACATGTTGTTCACCCCATTTACAGCAAAGACGGTAGGTTAAATAGTACAAACACCTCTCTGTATTAGGCAATTCCGTTAAACAGCACCACAAACTGCATGCTCCAAAATAATAATACAGTTGAATTAACACCTCTCAGTTTCAACAAAAACCGAAGAGTCTAACCTTCATGAAGGTGGGATTTATTGCAGGACTGGTGAATAAGACTGCATGAATTTCAGCCCGATGTACATGATGAAAATGGCTGCTATTTTTTGACATGTTATAGCTGTTTTGAAAACGTTTACCCAAATTTGGTGCTTTATAAGAATTGTGACCAAGGTATGTGATGAGCGGGACATTTTACAGTTCAAAAATAAGTGCTCACTGGTGTCAAACAATGCAATTACCTGTCCTTGGCATCACTGCAGTTTCTTGTTGCTTATCAGCTAATATATGCTGACATTGATTTTTCACCCCTAACTATGTGTGTAGGTACACAGCTAGGCAGTGAGCTAAACACACTTCCAAAAATGGACAGGGGCTGGTCTTTGAAGATTTTAGTGGAAGCAGCGTTGAAACTGAAAACGGTATTAAATAAATCACAGCAAATTCAGTAACAGGCCCTTTTCACAGCAGACATTTTGACTTGTCAAAAGACGGAGAACACAGGTGTAAATAATAACATTAACAAAGGTTCCGTTCCATTCAGTGTCCCTGTAAGCCATGTCAGCAGCGTGGTGGAACTTGCTCACCTAAATGGAAATGTAACCATCATTAATGTGATTAAATCCAGCTCTTCTTTTCCTGCTTTGGCAAGTCAAAATGTCTGCTGTGAAAAAGGGCCTGTCACAAAATTTAAAAAAGGCGAGATACCATGGACAATAAATAGACCCAAGGCTATTGTGAAAGGAAAGAGTAATAAGGCAACTGGTTTCACAAAACTGGCAGTTAGAGATTATGAATGACTGGTGAAAAAACAGCAAAAGAAGAATCCTATATTATCCAAGTATGTTTTTACACACACAGGGAATTTGACCTCTGCATTTAAACCATCCTTGATTGGTGTACACACACACGCAGAGACACACAACAGTGGGCAGCCCTGTTGCAGCGCTGGGGAGCAGGTACGGGGTTAGGTGCCTTGCTCGGGGGCACTTCAGCCGTGGAAGTTGAGGGATAGGAAAGCGCTGTTCATTTGCAGGATGAGGACTGGATTTTGTCCCCCATCACTTACATCAGGAGCACATTAGGAAGGGATCTTTTAATGGCCTGTATGAATGGGAAGAATGATTACAGCAAGCTAAAACTGTAAAACATTAAGTAAAGTACATTTTGCCACCTGACTATTGTTTGAGGACAGACTTAAATTGAATATTTACTTTAATATTTTTTTGTCTCCAGTGCCCCCCAGCCTCAGTGGTGTGGTGTGTGTTCTAGCAAGTACAGCAGCAGCCTGTCGACACATCTCTCCTCCACTCTGCATCAGTTTAGTCTGCGGCATCGTCCATCCACTCCCTACTACTGTCTTCCCCCCTCCAGCAACGGCTACAAGATGATGGTTCGTTGCGGCTGGAAACCAGGGACAGGACTGGGGCCAGAGGGAGAGGGCCCGCAACAGCCAGTGCCAACAGTGCTGAAGAGAGACCAGAAAGGTCTGGGGTATGGACAGATGAAAAGAGCCAAAGTTACACACTTCCAAGCCAGGGATCAGGATGCCGTGAAACCACCATCCAAGGATAAAGAAGAGAAAGGAGGAAAAGGAAAGAGGAAAGAAGAAAGTAGGAGAAAGGAGCTAAAGGATAAAAACTGGGAAAGAGATTTTCGTGCCTCTTTTTATCTTTGACACCTGCCAGTGATTTCCATACAAGCCCTCTCCCCCAAACGTATCTGAAAGTATCACAAAAACATTAGTAAGATCTATTATGAAGAGATGCTGTACCTTTTTTAATTTAAAACTGTAAAGGAGTTTTCTCATGGAGAATTATATAATACCTTGACACTACCTCAAAGCTGATACTGTGTCCAGTTGTACTATCACCAAATGTGGCATTGTTTTTACTCTGTATTACTAAATATAGTGTATTTATTGTTACATAAGCCCCACAGAACAGGTTACCGTTCATTAACTGGGAAAGGACGTGTTTTTTAGTGTCAAAAAGTTAGGCTAATATGTTTTATATGGTAATAAAATATAAACATTATTGAGATGTAACACCCCTTGATTTGTGTGTCCTAACAGGAGTAAAACAGTTTGGCTCAGATATTTAAATTGTGTCAGTTAATTCTCTTGAGCAACTGCAGTTTGTCTGTGGTTTTTGAATGTAGAATATGTTATGCAACTACCCAGACCAGCAGTGAACTCTCCCTTAGTAGGGACTCAATGTCCTTTCTAACCTAATTGAACAAACCTACGCACTTGTCTGGTGAGTCATGTGTTAACGCCTATCTGCTTCATAACATGTCGCCTATGTTCTTGTAGCACAGTAAAACTGGTAATTCTTGCATGAGTCCAGAGCCCTTGTGCCTCCTAAGCTGGACTCTGGTTACATGCTGACGCTTTCAAGATTTTGTGTAAGTAAACACAGTGCAAGCCAACTTTGACATAACATGTGGCCCGAAGTCCTCAGGCACGCTGCCATTTCCATTCAAAGTCCAGGCCAAGGATGACAGCTCCAAGAGACCAAGCTCCAAGACTTCTAAACACGTCCCCTTAAGGGGTTTTGTCTACCAGAGTCGATACCCTTCTGTAGATCACTACTTAAAGCAAGGAAAATGGAAAAGCCTGTTTGTTTTGATTTAAAGTTTATTAAGGGACTGTTTGTACAATCTCCTAAACGTTCTATGAAGATGTTGATTAGCTCCTACACAAACTGGACAGACAATAAATTTAAGAAAAACCTTATAATGTAATAAAGTGCAATACAACAGCAAGACAAAGTACAAAGATACCATATAAGTCATTACACAGATGATGTACTTAGTAGTAATTGAATGCTTTGAAGTAAAGTTTCTTGTCCTGTTACTTTTTAATTAGTGTTTTTTTTTTTTGTTTGTTTGTTTTTTTTACCCTCTCTTATTCTTCAGTTTAAAAAAAAAAATCAGTGTTGTGGCTCAGTAAATAGCACTGTCACTTCACAGCTAAAACAATCCCTGACATGATTACTGATACTCTCTGTGTTCAGTTTGCGTCCATGTACTTATGGAGGTGTCCGGCAGGTGCTCCAGTCTCCTCCCAGCTTTCATGTTAGTGCAAATCAGGGAAATTTAATTTCGTTATCCAAAAAGGTTATTAACGCATGTTTTGATATTCCAAACTGTCTTGTGTTTGCCAAACCATTGTAGGCATGGCTTATTTGAAATTAAATGCCTTAATTCGTGAGCACGATGCAAATATAAATTCGGGATATGTTCTCCATATGTTCTCCAAAAATAAGCATGATCAACTTCACTATGTCTGTTTTCATTACAAACTTCTGATACAAAATAAAAACATACAGTCGTAAACTTGATTTACCATTGTCAGGTACTAAAATAACAAATTTTTTAGAATAGTTCAGTCTTCAGGAAAGTATCTTAAGTCCTTCCTAGTTGCACTTGTCCACACTTGCTGAGGCGATGGAACGTGTCACCAGCTTTAGTTTGATGGGTCGTACGGGTCCAACAAGACCTGCAGTATCCATCTGCAAAGGGATCTGTGGAATTGACAAGTTGAGTAAATAGGGAACTTCTTGCTCTCTCTTAATGCAAATATTGCTTGAAATCACGTAGACCATGTTGATCTAAGTCTGTAATTTAAATACAATCACCTCTGTCTCCTCGCAGACTGAGAAGCTGTAGTTCTGCAAAACCTCCACCAAGGCCAGTTTAATCACCACCAGAGCAAATCGCATCCCCAAACAGTTCCTTGGCCCAATGCCGAATGGCAGGTAAGTGTATGGGTTGATGCTCTTCTTGTTCTCCTTACTAAATCTAGAAAACAAACAGACAGCAGCAGATGGAATTGCGGTTCAACATTTATGCATTAAATCGAAAATAGTAATAAAGTATCTTCAAACACCCATCTTCAATTAGCACTTGATTATATCAATTATTTCTTTATTCTGCCTGCTGTACAGTAAACGGTCATATGCTTTTCAAATGAAGGAAATTCAAATAAACTTTATTTTAAAACCAATGTTTAAATGCTGTCCTGATTGCTATGAATGAACCCTAATACAAATTATTCATACGTACCTGTGGTTATCAGGTGAGGCAATTTCAGCTGTACCGCTTGAAATCTGTATTTACAACGGTCGTAGTCTCCGTCAAATGTCCGTCGATTTAAGCATAAATTATTCTTTACAAAATTCTAAAATGATAATAATTTTAGTAATACAATGACAACTCTCCGTAACCATTCACCGGAGCTTAAGATTGCACCATATGGTGCCCCTGTAGCCTAATGGGTAAGGCACGTTACACATAATTAAAACATCCACAGTTTGACCCTTGGCCGGGGGACCCTTGCTGCACACTGTACCCCTCCCTCTCTCTTTCTCCCCACTCTCCCTGTCTGTAAGAGATTGCATCATACATCACTTCCAAATTCCCCGTACCTTACTAACAACAGTGATTTAAGTCATCATGAAACATTCAAAGCTGTTCGGGTGACCCATAACATATCATTTGTATTCAGGAATTCCTCCAAGTGTGTTGCAAATTAATCTCTGCGTGTGCTTTTACGGTGCAAACCTAAACACTCGAGCAGCTACCTGTCAGGTTTAAACTCTTCCGGCTCTGGCCACAGCTCAGGGTCACGGTGCAGAGCGTAGACTGGAATTAAAACAGTCATGTCCTTCGGGATTGTGATTCCATTGATCTTCACGGATGCTTTAGCTATACGTTCGAGACGTGCAGCTGGAGGGTAGAGCCTATTGACAAAACAAGAATATTTTTAAATACTGTATGTCTTTATTAGACTAAATGTGAAATCAAAACTATCCCAAATTTGGAAAATGTGTATTTTTGAAACACGGTGTTTTAGTTGCCCCGGAATTTGAGATTTTTTTGCTGTTGTTTCAATGGACTGGTAGGATTTAAGCCCTGTTTGTATTTTTAAAAATCTTAGTGGAGAAGTGTTTTCTTCTCCTTTTTTTTTTTTAGCAACTCTGGCAACATGGCTCCAGGGATGACAATGTTTTGGTCTCAACTGAAATACCTTGATAAATAATTAATACATTTTCATGAAATTTGGTGCAGACCGTCATGTTCCCCAGAGCCTGAATTGTAATACCTTTGGTGCCTTCCTGACTTTGCTCCTGGTGTTCATCAGGTCAAATTTTGGATTCCTCACAACCTTCGGTTCATAAATGATTACCTGCAGAACTAACGACATTCCCATCTGCCTTAGCTGTACTTCATGCTGAGGGCTAATTAGCAAATATTAGCATGCTAACAAGCTTAAATAAGATGGCACCCATGGTGAGCGTAACCTGCTAAATGTTAGAATGTGAACATTTTCATTGTAAGCATGCTAACGTAATCATTTTACCCAAGGCCCCACTGTCTGCACACAACCTCACAGTGCCACTAGCATGGCTGTAGACTCTTTGTACTGAAATTGTGTTTGGACCGTGACATAATTACCAATATAAATGCAGTTCCTGAAGCAGGACTCTTTTTCTTTTTTCTTTTTTTAATTAAATAAAAACAAATATGCATAGTTTAGTGTTAATCATCATTGGTAAAATGAGCAACATATCACAATATACAGTCATTAGATTCAGTGTTAATATAAAAATAATGCATAATGTTGGTTTAGTGTTTTAGAAAACAGATTTTTTTTTCTCCTTTTAAATGTTCTTGTTACAATATCTTGACCAGACGTCACATTATCAATCTGTTCAGATATCAACTAGATCAGAAAAATGCTCATTACCTCAGACACTCATTGACCACACTGTCTAGGTACTCCATCTGCATCAGAGCTTCATACTCGACTGGACCCTATTGAGTTGTAAACACAGTTTGATTAAACACAATTCTGAATTTGAAAACTAGCTTCATCAAGAAATAAAATGGAAAGAATGACTCCAGAGCCAGAAACCTCTGCTCTACCTTATTCGGGAAAGTAGAGTCTATCTCCTTTTGCAGGCGGTTCATGACTTCAGGATTTCTTGCCAAGTTGTAGGCCAAGAAGACAAGGGTTGTGGCACTTGTTTCGAAACCAGCAATCAGCAAAATTGTCATTTGAGAAAGAATCTCATGATCAGTAAGACCCGTCCAGACTGTTGGGATGCATAAAAATGAGCAGAGATGAAAGGAGGGCGCCATACGTCTGTACGTACTGTACATTTGTGTTTCTGTATGTGTGGAGGATGTAGCTGTTTGACTGTTTTACCCTTATTCTTCTTTTCGTCTTGGTGTTCATTGACTGTCTGAGAGTTGATCATATGTTGAAAGATATCTCTTGAAGTCTGAAATTTGAGAACCAGTACAATTTTTGGGTTATTCTATTGTCTTAAAGATCTCTGGTTTTATCTTGCAAATGAATGAGCACTGGATTTTTGGAATATCTGGATTCACAGGATTTTTATGTACGTTAAATGTAATTATACTTTTATTTGTCAGGTTTTGAATTCACTGGATTAGTCAACAAAGGTCATCCCCATCTTGTTGTTTAAACTATAAAGGTTGAGTACTATTGATGACCTAGGAAACAATAGTTGACCAAACAGTCTCACCAAAAGGTTCAAGCTTTCAGTCGTATCACATGATCTTCATCAAAAAAAAGTTGAGGTTCAAATTTCATTCTTGACCTTGGAAGCTGCATCTCATTCATCATCAAATATTTATCAATTGATGAAGGTCATGTAATATGAAATTTACAAAATGGATCTTGAGGACATTGAGGAAAATTCAATTTCCATGGTTAAGAGAGCACTTTGAACAAGATGATAAAACAACATGGATGAGAAGTCCATAAGGTGTGTTCAGACAAGAGAACAAAGCAAATTTTAGATGTTGTGTGGTCGCATTCAAAGTCAGTAGCGAGAATAGACACAAAGTCATTTTACATTAGACACGAACTGAGGCAAAAATGCATTCACGAGTTGAACAAACTACACAAATGGTCCAACTGTCAAATTTGCATGATTAATGCAAAGTGAAAATTTGCTTCATATTCTGACTAATCAAACTTTTAAAGTGCTCAGATAAAATTTCAATTTCAGTATCTACATTTCCATGTCAACTGGGCATCCGTCGATGATGATCATGTGGTATGATCCAGAGCTCTAGAGCAGCTACAAAACAGACCTTGTGATGAGATTGTTGCGTCAACTATCTATAAATGTTTTCTCAAGTGAATTTCTGGAAATTTTACCATCAGAATATACAGTATGTTGCTATCACAACACAGGATTAGCTACTGTATACAGTGATATAATATTTTGTCTATATTGTCCAGCCCCTTATTGTGTGTTTTGTCTAAACCTGTTCTGAGCTCCCATTGCGTTCTGCTCTGATCTTCTCCAAAACCGCTTTAAAGAAAGCAGTTGAAGACTTAGAGAAAAAGGAGAAACCCAGCAGCTCCAAAAGAGGAAGAAAGAAGGGAAAACATCCTGAGAAAAAAAAGGGGGTAAATAATTATAATTATAATTATAATTATAATTATAAAAAAAAAGGCTATTATGGAAAAGTAGTGAAGTACCTTGGAAAATGAAAAGAGGGATGGAAAATCTGAACATCTTGCCGCTATGGGTTATGAAGGGATTGGAAGGGTTGCTGATCGAGTCTAAATCCACACTTAATGCACAGCTCGTCAACACATCCATACTGTAGCCTCCAAAGAAGCTGAGAAACACAGATTATACTAATCATTGATCAGTGATTGAAACCAGTTTCACAGGTGGGACATTTAAATATAGGATTTATATATATATACATATATATGCCTCTTTAGTAGGGATCTGGCTCAAAATAATCAACCCCTAGTTGATTAGTAGCCATTTAGTGGAGGGTACAACTTACTCTTTGACATTAATAACTTCATCATTGTCCACTGTGGACTGCAGCTTGTCTGTCAGTTTGCGGGAATGATGTTTCATGATACTAAACATCTTAAACAGAGGAACAAAATAACAAAATACAAGAATAAGCACAAGAACAAAAGAACAAAGAACAAAATAAGCACAAGTACTACAAAGGTGAAGATGAATATATTAATATATTTTTCAATCTACCCAAATATGAATTGAAGAAATTAGGAAAATTGACAACTCCCACCTCTTTTATACGACCAGAGGTGAACAATGGGGTGAGGATGTTGCGAATCCGTCTCCAGTCATCATCCTCAAGAATAGACACTGCGTCATACAGGTCCCCATTCAGACGGAAGTTCTGAAAGGGCATAATGGTCACATGCATGTATATGTGTGTTCACTAGTTAATGTATGGGTGGTCAAGCTATTAAGAGCAGTACCCTCGACAAAGAATTTTTTCACGACATTAGACAGGAAACAAGTACTGTATATGCTGCCTGATGCGTGCAGATGAGGATCAAGAAACAACATTTGCTCTTTCTTTGAAGGGTCCTAGGCTATAGCAAATGCTTCATTGCTTCATTACATTCTGTAGGAGTCAAATACACCAGCAGTAGTTGAAAGATATGGGCGAAATTCTATATTTTGGTTAATATAAATAAATGCCATGAGTTTTGAGCTCCATCGTTGTCCACAAACCGTTAAAAACAGATGAGTGAGCCACAGTGATGCGCATACTCGACATATTCCTTCAATATATGATGAACATGGACACTGTTGTTCATTTTGAGTCCATCTCACAAACAGTGTATTACTGCCTTAAAGACTCACTAGCTCACCAAAGATGTGTCTGCGGCTAAAAGTAGTCCACGGAAAGTGAACTGTTGTTCCTGAGTAACATTTGCTAAAAACTACAGATCCGTGCATGTTTTGGAAATTATTCAGCCTTTTTTAAAATGAAAGCTATATATTTATGTTAGTAACGATTCATGTATATACTTAGGGCTGAGTGCCACAGACGTGTGGAAGAAAGCATGAAGGGATGGACTAACACGTGTCAAACAAACAACAACAATGAAAAAGAAAAACACCAGCCTCATCCCGTAAGTAAAAGCTATTTGAAATACCAATGGTTTCCGACGTTCAAGTGTCATTCAGATGTGTTTACCACATTATTATTGGTTTACAATGTTTTATCTGAAGTAGCAGTGGCTCCAGGGATGGCGGTGCCGCTCTGCTTGACTGTCGGCCCATTCGCTGATCACTTCTTTTCCCCTGAAATGATGATTAATGAGTTAATTCCGTACTCTAGTTCTATGCATGTCAACATGCTACCATTAGCATGTCAGGGGGATAACCTCTTGATTTACGGTAGACATAACAACGTGGCCATGCAGAGTTTTTGCTTCCCTAATGGTGAGGATCAAATAATGGCAGGGTAGCCAATCCATTTCATTGTTTCAGTATTACAGCCTCATGAGGCCACTAAGCACAGCTATTGTCTCTAATGGCATTTTCAAATCAGGTCATGCTTACCATGGTAATAAAAACAGTCAGTTTGAAACTATTATTCTAACTAACTTGATTTATCTAATGTTCTTAGCTCAGAATTAACAACTTGTGACAAATGCTAATTTTTTTTTTTTTTAATGTGGGAGCCCTTGAAAACAGCTTTTTAAATAATTTCTTGTTCCCAGTATGATTATGTGCCAGTTTTGAAAGGGGGAAAAGGGTGACATTTATTGCTAATGCCAGTCCCAACTTAAAACCGATGACCTGCCAGGCATATTAACACGTTCTCACAAGTTCCCCTTTGAAGGAGCAAACTCGAGGAACAAAGGATCTTGTGGCACTTCTGTCTTCACTCCCGTCTCTTGTTCCATTCAGCACTAATCCCGTGGAATCCTGTGTGTCCTCACCCTCCGGTTGGTGAAGTGGGCGAAGCACTCCTTCACTAGGATGGTTTTCAGCATGTCGGGATCCATCACAGCCAGAATGGGCCTCTTCAACTCGTACATGCTATGCATTCATATAAAAACACGTTTACATTTGAGTGCATTTAGTGCAAAAACTCCTATATTTACACCTTTAAAAGCTTTGTCTACTCACCCCCATACTCTCCCATACTTGTGAGCACAACAGACGTCGTCCAAGTAGTAAACCTAGAAATAGAAAAAATGCAATTGAGCTAAATTCGACCGATGGAAATGATGGCAATCCGCCAATGGAAATTGGAAACAAAAGTCAAGTACGCGGTTGTGCTGGCCAATTGTGCCGAAGTACATCACTGGCTTGGGACCAGGGACCCCCAGTTTCTCCAGTACGCCATAATTCCAGTGGCCATACCTTAGCAGAACAGAAAAGAATGAAAGGGTGTTGAATCAAACGACATTTACTGTTCACTCGAGAGGCAAAGGCACAGTTTTGGTCCATTCCCTGGCCGGTTTCACGTGCAAATAACTTGATCTGGATAAAAACTCAACCGTGGTGCATACGTGACAAATATGCAGATAAATGTGATCAGAAGAATCCAAGTTTCTACGGAGAAGAAGAGAAGCAAACCCATGGCTCTGTCCCTGGCTTGACCAAATTGTTCTGATCTTGGTTTGCAAACGGACTTTGCCTGCACGTCACGTTGTGTTAAATGAGATCTTACCCCCCCTCTCGTGAGGTATCGGGTCGTGGAAAACGGACAACAACTGCGCACGGGTCTCTGGCTGCGCGTCTCTCTGCGCGAGCAGAGCCAAGTATTTATAAAAAAACAAACAAAAAAAAATCTGACAACCACACATCCGCAGAAACATAAAATCAGAGTTTCGTGACTTGACTTCGTTTCAGATTTGTCCGCATAAACCAGAGAAACATAGCGCGAGCCAAGAAAAACGTTAAAATCAAATTTTCTGTGTGACTTCTTGCGAGCCTGGAGCATCCAAATGAGAATAGGGGCAGAGACTAAAAGACTGGAAAAAAAAAATATATATATATATATCAAATGTAACTTGGGGCTGTTTTCGTGAACTCCGTTCTACATCGATACGGGCAGTATAACAATCTCAGTGGCAAGATTGCAGCGCCACAGATTGCACGGTCCGGTAGAACGAGATCACAAACACATGCCGCCCGGTCTCTCTCGGTTAATGATTCGCCTGGCGTCGCCGGCCGCCCGCTGACCCGGCTCTCCCATGGTGCCTCACTTGACGCGGCAGGTCTGCCCAGCTCCGTACAAAAGCCCGGGCTCGCAGCCTGCGGCTTTAGTGCGCCGCCGTCGGTGAAATCGAGGAAACGTGTCGAGATGGGCCACCTCCTCTACTTCTCCCCGGAGACATGGACCCTCCTGGTTGCCCTCGTCACGTTGATCCTTGTGTGAGTGTTTAAGGCTATTTGTCCAAGTATTTATACTGTGTTTATATATATATATTTTTGCCTGGGTGTATTATACACATTTCTTCTCTTCTCTTCTTTGGTCGTTTTTCACAGGTACGCCTATTGGCCATACGGAACGTTTAAAACAATGGGTGTCCCCGGTCCCAAACCAATCCCTTTTTTTGGCACTATGTTGGCATATAGAAAGGTTGGTAAATATAACCCCCTCGGAGGCAAGAGTAACCCACAAAATGCCAGTTTATTAGGTACACCTGGCTAGAACTAATCCAGTCTAATATAACAGTTCTGCAATAAAGCCCCCCCTTGGTGAAGTTGTAGTTTTGGGCTGCTGTTGAACTTCATTGCATTGTACAGAGAGGTGTTTCTGTTATCTGGAAACAAAACGATAGAAACACCCGTCGGTATAACACGACGCGACCCAACAGCACCGCAAACCGCAGCCCTTTGATTGGAAAGTTGATTCAACGCCTCTCTGAAACGGTTTCAACACAGACTGAACATTATGACCTCGACGAAGGAGGATTGCATTAGACTGCATTAGTTTTAGCTCGGTGTACCTAATAGATCACCAACTTAGTGTATTGTAGCTTTTATCAGTGTGTAGATTTAGCAAGCTCAGTTTTCAGTATAATGGAACACCAAAGAGGAACACTAAAATCTGCAGTAGGTGGCTATAAAAGTGTGTTGGTTACATGAATGTTTCCGGTCTACGCCTAATGTTTTTGTATAGAATTTCTAAAAAATATCTTTGGTGAAAGGTTGAAGCGTAATGTTGAGCTAAACAGCTCTAAAGGTACCTAAACCGTTGCTTGCTTACAAAATGGAATGCACCCTCAGTTGTTGTTTAGTCACTCCTCACTAGTCACCAATCATCACAGCTCCCATGGGGTTTGGACAGTGTACAAGTACCCTAGGTACGGCTCTCTAAGCAGACGGTGCGTGATCTGTCACACCGTTTTACAGCTTTGGAGAAATTGTTTCAACAGTCTGTCCCTTAATTACATACACTGACAGGTGAGTGGAGGTGGCGATGGTGAAAAATTACACTGGAAAAGATCAACAGAAACAACGTCCTCTTTGCTCCGGATAATCCACCGAACCTTGCTGACAGTTTTCAGTAGAAAATACTACGAATATCTGGTAGAAAATGGTGCCCGCTGAAAATTAAGATTTGAGCGGGAACAAATAGTTTTTCAGGTTCTTTATATGTCAGTGTAAGTAATCTCAGCTGCATTCATCCATTTTGACAATGCAGGTTGAAATTTTACCAATGGTGGATAAAAATTGGTCTCTGGTCACTGTATCTTAGGAATGATTTGTGTTTAAAAAATGCTTCATTTTATTTTTATTTAACGGCATCTGAGCTGTATTTTAAATGGTAAATTCCTCAGAATTTAACACTATCATCTTTTAATGATTTACATATTTCAATATATGGCACAAGTACGTTTTACCATGTTAAAGTGGACTGTGGGTTTAAAAATGTCTTATCCTCTACCTAGGGATTCACCAACTTTGATGAAGAGTGCTACAAGAAATATGGGAAAACATGGGGGTAGGTCTGCATGTTGTACAGTACTACATGCAGAGCATGTCCCTGCATGTATAAATGATATATATATGAATGTTGTACTTAGAGGTGCTAGTTTGTCTAAATAAAGTATGTATAGCTCTGTTGATAGTCTTACATACCTGTTTTAAAGAGAAGTGCTTGCATGAACATCTCACCTGATATTTTAATATTTTTCTATTAATATTCTGTTCTATTCTTATTATATTTAGCATTTTTGATGGCCGTCAGCCTGTGCTGTGTATCACAGATCCTGCCATGATAAAAACAGTTCTGATAAAGGAGTGTTATTCTCTCTTCACCAATCGCAGAGTACGCACATACACTATGCAATACATTCAGTCACTCATTACGATTGCTGCCTTTCAGTTGAACTCTTGTCCTCATCGGCAGATGTCTCCTAACTCTATGACAGAACTTCCGTGTGAATGGGCCTTTGTACGATGCTGTGTCCATCGCTGAAGATGATCAGTGGAGGAGAATCCGCAGTGTCCTCTCTCCCTCCTTCACCTCAGGAAGACTGAAAGAGGTAAGACCCTCTACTGCTCTTTGCCTCGTCTGGCTTTTGTTGCATGTTCAACGGAATATTTATCTACCAAGATCTGTGCTGTAACTTTACTAGATTCTTTCTAGAGCATTAGTTCCCAGCTTGTTTGGCTTGTGATACCTTAAAATGAAGCAATGTCTACTTCAGATTGTTGCATTTTAAGGATTCTTAGAGGCTTAAAGAGGTGAAAGTATTCCATATTTTACAAGAAAAAAGCATTATCCCTTTTGTCATCTTGTGACCCCTCAGACTTATCCTGGAAGCCCTTTTTGGGTCCTGACCCATTGGTCGGTAACCATTGATCTAGAGAAAGCACAAACAGAAACAGCAAGACCCCTGTGCCAGTGTAGTTGTATTTTCCAGTATTCCTGGAAGTCTATGTATGGCTTTTTTTTCTCTCCATTTATGCTGGTCTTTGCCTCAGATGTTTGACTTAATGAAGCAGCACTCTGCCAACCTGATCAGCAGCATGGCAAAGAAGGCAGACAAGGATGAGCCCTTAGACCTAAAGGAGTAAGAACACTCAATACTCCAACTACATTCGTTTAAAATGATTCCAGAAAATGCATAGATTCAACAATTTTTAAGCCTGAAAGAATGAGGATATCTCTTTTGCTGTTTAGGTTCTTTGGACCCTACAGTATGGATGTGGTAACCAGTACAGCATTCAGTATAGACATAGACTCGCTCAACAACCCGTCAGATCCCTTTGTCACTAACATCAAGAAGATGGTGAAGTTTGACCTTTTGAACCCCCTCTTCCTCATTATTGGTACAGAATTCATTTCACTTTTGTAAAATACAGCTATTTATAATTTTGTCCTTTACCTGGCTGGTAAACCAAAAATACATTATCTATGTTTGGTAACTTACTGTGAATGTTTACACTCAATACAGTCACTGTCTTTCCAGTTTCCTTTATAAATACATTTATTTCTATTTATCCTCAGCCTTCTTCCCCTTCATGGGTCCCATACTTGAAAAGTTAGAGTTTTCCTTTTTCCCTGCCTCTGTCACTGACTTCTTTTACGCTGCACTGCAGAAGATCAAGTCTGCTCGAGAGACCACCAAGAAAATGGTATGTATGTTTGTATGTTTGTATGTTTGTATGTTTGTATGTATGTATGTATGTATGTATGTATGTATGTATGTATCAGCAGATTCACTAATGTAATCAAATTCCTCACTGATTTTGGTTTCAGGGTCGAGTGGATTTCCTTCAGTTGATGATTGACTCCCAAAACAAGGGAGTAGAACAGGATAAAGGTGATAAATGCACATCTACACACACACGAAAGCACAAAGTGAAGCTATTCTAAATCATGCCTCCTTACTGTCTCCTCAGGTTTAAATGATCATGAGATCCTTTCTCAAGCCATGATTTTCATCTTTGCTGGATATGAAACAACCAGCAGCTCTCTGGCTTTCTTAGCTTACAGCCTGGCGACAAACCCTGATGTCATGAAACAGGTGCAGGAAGAGATTGACGCCACCTTCCCTAACAAGGTAAATAGGGGGTTTGGAGTAGGACAAGATTCGAGGTAGCAGGGAGGTCTCAAAGTAGTTCATTTCAAGCTGCCTTCATTGGTTTTTGGCTGCTTGGGGGCAGATGAAGTCCACAACAAGCTGACATTGACACGTTGACCTGCCATGCCTTGTAAATTTGTTATGGATAATGTGTTAGCAACCAATTTCTCAACATACATGGACGAACATTAGCATTAATTTGGATTTGTGTATCTGGCAGCCTGATGAATTTAAATCAAATATTTTCTTTTCATTTAGTTGTGCCTTGGTTTCCACCAGTTCTTGAGAGAAGAATCTGAGTCATTAGCTACCAGATGTTTACCTTTACCAGCTATTTCGCTAACCTTGTCTGTCTACTAATTGGTGGGCAGGTTGCATACAGAAGTAGTTTTCTGAAAACAAGCTACCTATAGCACTTGTGTTGGAAACAAGGTTGATGGAAATGGAGCTTGCAGGCCATGCAACCAAGGCAGTAACTTAAAAAGAGGCCAAAAAGCCCAGTAAAGCTGCAGAGTTAGATAATAATTCTCTGGCTTTGCTACCACGACTGGCCCCTTTCACGTTACATATTACAAGTTTCTTTCTTTCTTACCGAGTGTTAAATGAGAAGATCCATATCCATATCCTTAGCTTAGCACATAGACTGGCAACAGGGGAAAGAGATAGCCATCACAATACCGTAACTGCTGGCTGTAGCCTTATATTTACCAGACAGACATGAGAGTGGTATAAATCTTCTAATCTAACTCCCGACAAAAAAATGAATAAGCAAATTTCCCAGAACTCTTCCTTTACTATAAAAAATATTGATCACTGGCGCTTAGAGAAATGGTCTTCATCTTGAAATCCCACAGTAAGTGCAACCAAAATTAAAAGATGACCTACTTTTGTCTTTTTACTGGAATAATTAAAGCTTAAGGTATGGTGCAATTTGTAGTCACACCAATGTAGTTGTTGGATATTATAATTTTACAGGCTATATCAGTTGCAGGATTTTTTTCTCATTATCTCATCAACCAGCAGTGTATCTATTCAGGACTTACGGTAGCTCACAATGGTGATGGTGTCAAATTTGGGAGATCCATTGTCTGTATATCTGTTTGCGTAGGCTCCTGTCCAGTACCAGGCACTGATGCAGATGGAGTATCTAGACAGCGTCATCAATGAGACTTTGCGATTGTACCCCATTGCCCCGCGCCTGGAGCGTGTGGCCAAGGCGAATGTGGAGATAAATGGCCTTGTAATTCCAAAAAACACGGTTGTCATGGTCCCCACATGGCCCATGCACCGGGACCCTGATCTGTGGCCTGAACCGGAGGAGTTCAAACCTGAGAGGTATAGGAAGGATTTATACATTTAAATTTGCCAAAACAGCCAGTATATACTAAAAACTCCCAGAGAGAGGACCTGAGCTCTACCGGTCATTGTCTCATTTCTGTTTATTAATATATGTGTGTCCTCAGGTTCAGCATGGAAAACAAGGAGAAAATTGATCCCTACACATACATGCCTTTCGGAATGGGGCCAAGGAACTGCATTGGGATGCGATTTGCTCTGATGATGATGAAACTTGCAGTGGTGGAGATCCTCCAGAAGTACAGCTTCTCTGCGTGTAAGGAGACTGAGGTGAGAACACAAATGTTCATGTTTACACTCTGCTTATTATTGTTTTTACAATGTATGAATAATCCTGTTCAAATATTATTCATGGCTAGTGCAGGTTATATGTCATTAAAAGTCCTGTGTGTCAGTCCGAAACCCACTACCTGACACAACACTTGGAACAAGAACAGTTTGATTGTACGCATTTAATATATTACAGCTACTGAGCTAAAATGTCTAATAGCAAATCCAGTAATCTGTCTGTTCTTTGCGTAAGGTTTCAAACCTGTTTGATAATGCCAGTTGCTTGATTTGAAATAACAAGGCTGAGTTTTGTGCATTGTTTACTTTGTTCACACTTCTGTTCCCCTTCACATGTAATTTCCTGCCAGATCCCCTTGGAGATGGACATCCAGGGTCTGCTCATGCCAAAACGACCAATTAAACTGAAGCTGGTGCCACGTTCCGAACCCTCCGGCTAAAAAAAAAAAAACCAATATGAAAGAGTGACATTTTGATATTTTATCTGTGTTGTAAACATACCTCCCATGTATAAAAATAATTTGAACAGGCAAAACAAAATGTCGGTTTTTCAGAATAATAGCACAGTTGTGCGTACCAACGTATCACATGTTTCTTTTTTCTTCCTGTTAAAGCTTTTGTCAATATTCATCCTAAACTGAGTGAAGAATAGATCATTTTGAAAGCCTCTGTTAACAATAAAGCAAACTGTGGATTTTTCTCCCGCACACTGTTATTATTCTATGTAATTAAATCACTGTTATAGCAACATGCAACTTGTAGGTGCTTCAAATGATTAAAATGTGGCTGTACAGTACCACAATAGAAGTATGATAGAGAACTTTTGATACTTACAAGGACATTTTGAAAATATGAGGACCGTTTCTTCACCAGTAAGTCAAGCATGGGGTCTATCTGAGGTATGGGCCTAGTTGAGGTGGACAAAATGTGGATTTTTGATTCTTGATACCACTGTGGATCGATTTATAAATCGACCCTTGACCAGAGCCTCTGTAAGAAGTGACCGTTAATATTTTTGTTGGTAAACCAATCAAACGTCAACAAAGAGACACAAAATTAATAAAGAGTAAACACAAAACAGCCACAAAAAGATGCAAAATGACTGCAAAGAGATGCAAAACAAGTACGAAACAATGCAAAATGAGCACAGGGAGACATATAGCAGCTAAAAGAGATGGAAAACAAGTACAAAGAGATGGAAAAATTACTACAAAGACATGCTAAATGACCAGATAGACAAAAAAGTAATAAATAGAAAACAACAAAAACAGACACAAAGTAACCAGAGATGCAACGCAACTACAAAACATACACAAAACAACCTCAAAGAGATGCAAAATGACCACAAAGACATGCAAAACCACTAAATATAGACGTAAAACAGCCGCAAAGAATCTCTTCAATCTGTTGGACTTGCTTCTGGGGGCCATTGTCTCATAATCTGTCCACGAACGCCAAACAGCAGCACCACCCAACTACAGTCTCAAGGCTTAACTATACAGCTCAACCAAGACTTCGCTGATAACAAAGCTTTTATTTATTGCAGGCTGACTGCACTGACTTTTACTACATTTTGCAGGTGTTTGTGTATTTCCCTCAACCTTTGTACATAATGTGGGACGGAAATTTTAAATGTCCAGGTCTGATGTAACAATGCTCAAAAAAGTGACTTGGGCTCATGGTATCATCCGGACAGTAAGTTAATTTTTAACCGGATATTTCTGTGATAAAGTGCATAAAGCGGCGTACCGTGTACTGTGATTGGTTTTACTGTGTGTTTATGGCAGTGTAACTGATCGCTCTCTGAACCTTTTATATCCCAACAGCGCACTCCCGTGGATAGTATGTTTACAGCTTCTGTTCATTTATTGCCCATGTGCTGCTCCTGCTCCGTCACACTCCATTATCCGAGTTTTTCAACCATCTTGTTCTTTCCATGTTTATAAACAGAGGGTAGAGATAAAAAAAAAAAAAAGAAAGAAAGAAATCTGAGGTGGGCAAACAGGCTACACTGCAGACACCACATGTTCTTAGGGTTGGGATCGTGGAAATGCCACCATTCGCTGGGTTGCTGAAAAGAGCTGGAATCTGTGATATTATACCAAACCTGTCAAGCAAATGCACAATTTTCATTTATCTCTATTAAGCCCCAGCTGTTGCATAATATACACCGCAATGAAATGAAATCTCTACGGATACAGTGTTGTATGCGTTTTCGGTGGCTGTAATTTGTTTGATTTATTAATTCATTTTGAGGCTAGACTACACATGTACTTCAATTTTTTTTTTCTTTCTTATTTTTTTTTCTCCAGTTCACAGAACTTTGCGCACTGATTTTAACTTATTCAGATCGGGCCCTTTTCCGAAACGACATTAAAGTGAAAGGCTGTAATAAACGACCCGTTCCGATTAACACCACAGGTCGGCATAAATCTCGAGATACCGCTGAACTCAGCCTCCAGTTTCCTGGTGTGACGACGTGCACTTGTAGCCTATCGGCCGAGGCGCCCGGACGGTGCGTTCAGGGAACAGAACCTGCAGCCGTGTCATGCCCGGTGGCATCGGTGTTACGGACGGCTTCTCTCGCCAAACCCCCCGTGCCGGTGACTGGCATTGATGTTGGCATTTTTCTACTAACGCTGATTTCTGAGCCATCGGTTGCCTGACATGGGTTTCGATTTCCGCAACTGCAACACAATTTGCTCTGAGAATCATTGAGCAGAGCCAACTGTCCCAGAATCAGCTTTATACGATGGACAACAACAGACTACAGTATCTATAGACAACAAACTTACCGTCAAATGTCAAAAGGGATTAAAAAAATAATAATGTTACTTATATACATTCCGGAGGTGGTTTATGTACAATAATTGGATGTATATACTAGAGCTGCAATGATTAGTTGATAATCAATTAGTTGATCAACAGAGAGAAAATTTATTGACAACTGTTCTGATAATCAAATAACTATTTTAATGTCATTTTAAAGTAAAAATGTCAAATATTTGTCTCACTTCTGAGATATGAGGGTTTGATGCTATTCATTGTCACACGTGGTAATAAACTGACTGGCTTTGGCTTTTTGACTGTTGGTCAGAAAAAACAAGACATTTGAGGATATCGGAGCCATTTTATTAATTTTCCGGCGTTTTGTAGACAAAACCATCAATCGGCCAATCAAAGAAATGATCTACAGAGTGATGGCGTGTGGAAAGAAACTGCTCTTGTGATACAAGAATAAGTTGGTCTCTTATACACTTTAATATCCGTTATTAAATTTGAGGCGACTTATTACGGCGCAGCAGCTTCACTTGAACTATTTCTTGTCTAAAGTAATCTATCTATCTTCTTTGCTTTTTTTTTTTTTGCCTTACATAAAGATCTTTGAATTGATTCAGTGTTTGAGAGGTGTTATACAAATAAACTTGCTTTGCCTTACCGCCCAGGTTCTTCTAAAAAAAAAGGACGCACTTGTATTAACAATCATATACAATAAATCTAGTCTTTTTATTTTTCCGGCATTTTTCGATGATTTATTTTTTATTTATATACTTTTTTTTAGTCTGTTTAGTTATTGTAAATAATTTTGCCTTTAATTGCATCGTTTGTTACCTATCTCAGTGTTTTTTGATTTATGTGAAGTGGTTGCTGAAGCACTGCAATTTCCCTTTTTGGTTATTCAAGTATTCTATCTATCTATCTATCTATCTATCTATCTATCTATCTTTCTGTCTATCTATGTCCAGTCCAAAAATCTGTACTCTTGGGATCAAGTAGACCTCAGTTATCATGTTTTGACAAATCAGTGTGTTTTGTTGAGTACGTTGGATCCCATACTGTAAACTGTATGAACTCTGTCAACTGATGTGCTGAATAAATGTTTCTGACAGAAACTCTGTTAGCCCTGAAGAGGAAGGGTGTTTGTCCAAAAATTTTTGTTTTAATTTAAAAAAAAAAAAAAGAAGAAGACTTTTCTCCTTAACTAAATGTAAACGTTTTAGCTATGAGCAAAAATCTAAACGGAACGTAGGTTTTACGAAATGACTGATTATTTTTGTGTTTAGAGCTGTACGAAGGGGCCCTGAACGCAGCACCAGTCCGGTTCCTGCAGCGAGTCGGCTCCAGTTATTGCACCGACCCAGACTCCATGTTGTTCAGACAGCCACGGAGCGAACAAGTGCCCTAGCCGAAAACTCTCACGTTGCAATTCTGTGTGTGCGAGAAGTAAAGTGTGTGTGCGTGAGAGAGTGTTGACCCTCAGAAAAAAGATGGCAGACTACCGGGACGACAACGGAGCTCGAGCCCTGCTTGCTCTGCAGTCGGCACCGTGCAGCCCCGTGCGCGTCGCGGTGACCTCGCACGCCTATCACCAGCCCTCCCTCGCCCTCTTGGGCCCTCCGGTGATGGATGCCCGCACCGACTCCGGGATTCTTCCCGTGCGCCTCGCTTCTCCTCCTCCACAGGCCCTCGCCAGGCTCGAGGGCCGGGACTTTGAGTTTGTCATGCGCCAGAGGACTGTCACCATAGGCCGGAACTCGTCTCACGGCTCCGTGGACATCAACATGGGTCACTCGAGCTTCATTTCGCGGCGACACCTGCAGATCGCGTACGACGAGGCGACCGGTTTCTCCCTTCGGTGCCTGGGCAAGAACGGCGTGTTCGTTGACGGGGTGTTCCAGCGGAGAGGGGCGCCGCCGCTGCCGCTGCCCAGAGAGTGAGTGTGGTTAGGTAGCATAGCCGCTACCGATAGGCTAGTTATGGCAACACGGTGGCTGGCAGCCGCAGGGTTTCCCAAACTTTAACGTTAATTTTACGCACTGACAGCCATTGGAACAGATGTTATAATATATTTTCTATCCCCTTTTAACCCCCCACCCTCCTTGAACACCCACCGGTTGAATCAGACTTTAAAACATCTTTAGGGTTGTATGTTGGTACGTTTTGTTTGTTTGTTTGTTTATTTTTTTTTAATAGTTTCGGTGCACATACTAGTTTTCAAACATTCTGAAGGGTAGATAAGTTATGAATTACTGTCAAGCGACCTCCATATTCAAACGGGAGGCAGATTCTGACGGGGATACAAAGTTTGTCTTGACACTCATGTCAGAGCGCTGTGATTTGATTCGGTGTAGATTCGGTTAAACGTGCTATAACATCGGTTTGGACAGTGAAGCTGTAAGAGAATAAGCCAATGTGTCCTCACTTCGGTGAGTGAAATTTCCCTTGATACCGATTTGTCTGGAGGCCCTCACTTTGTGAATTAACCTAGCTAATTTTAGCCGCTAGCACAGTTAGCTTCATTTGGCCTACCGACAAGCTAGTTAGCGAATGTATTAAAGGGAAAAAAAAAGTTGCCGTTGGCTGATATTTCGCAAAGGTGGTGTGTTGCCATCTTGTAGTAAAACAGTTTTTCTAAAATATATGGATATTACACACACAGACAGAGGGACACACACACACACATGAATGTGTTTTGGCTGCTGGTCAAAGTCGCGTTTGAGCAGTTTTCAGAGCGGTAATGATAGCTAGTTAGTTGTGAAGCTGTTGGCCGACGTGTCACCGTCACGTAAACATTAGTGTAAACAAGCGCACCCTGGACAGTTGAGCTCCCCAGGCTTGTGGGAAGAGATGTGTTCGGTTTGTATTGAAACTTCAGATGCTTTGTTGTATCAAGCTGAACCCTCTGGTATTTAAATACGGCTTTAGCCTTACTGTTGTCGCACTACTGTCGTGGGTTAATATTTTTGCCCTCACCGGTTCGTATATTACAGTATTAATTACAGGTATTGGGAACTGAAAGCTTTGACTTTGTATGTGAGTCAATCACAGGGTGGGACGAGGGGAGGAGGTTGGAGGGAGGGTTGTGCCTGTGTCCTCTCCGATAGGCTGTCAAGACTGTTTGGGGGTGTGCCGGGCATTGGATAGGAAGTGCAGGCTGAAACGACATCCTCCTTGCAGGCGCACATGGAGTAAACACAAGACTCACGAACCAAGGCCGTATCCATCACAGCCATGTTTGCATGTGTTGTTTTGGCCCCAGGAGTCTGTCTCGGGATTACAGAGTTAGCTGGGAAGCGGAGCTGAGTTAAATAAGGAGCCCCTTTGAATGTGGAGCAGAACAATGACAGTTTAGTTGTCCTGGTGCATTTACAATACTTATCTGCGGCAACATTTTACAGCTTTGAATCAGATTGGATTAGTTAGTTGATTTGACACTGTTTAGCAGGAAGGCACTTAAATAACAACTAATCTCATCAGATAGATCCAAGTCGAGTACAAATATAAACATAAATACCACAGTTGCTTGCAGAAGTATTCATCCCCTGTAAGTAAAACTAGTAAAGACACCTTTGGCTAAAATTACAGCTTTGAATCTTTGTGGTTTAGTCTGTTCCGTTGTGTTTTATCTCGAGATCCCAGTTTTCTTTGCAAAACTACTCAAACTCTGTCAAGTTTCTCCAGGACCCTGAGTAAGCAGCAATTTTCAGGTCCTGCCTCAATGTCTGGATTGAACCGAGGCCTGAAGTCTGACTTGGCTGCTCAAGGACATTAACATTGTTGATTTTAAGCTATTCTTGTGTAGGTCTGTCTTTGTGTTAGGAGTCATTGGCTTGTTGTAAGATAAATCATCTCCCAAGTCATAGTTTTCTTGCAGGCTGCAGCAGACTTTGATTTTGTAAGTTTGTAGCATTTTATTTAGCCCCTACTTTCACAAGTCTTAAATTGGCCCACAGAGTGGACACATCCACACAGTGTAATGCTACCACCACTATGTTGGGTATGATGTGTTTTGTGTGATGTGCAGTATTCAGTATGATTGCAAAGGAGCTTAACTTTGGTTGGATTAGACCACTGGACTTTCTTTCTCTTTGTCTCAGAGTCTCCCTTGCGCCCTCTAGAAAACAGTAATTGAAATGTCATGTGGTTTCTCTCAACAGTGGCTTTCTCTCTGCTACCCTGGCAGAAAACTGGGGCTGATGAAGTTGTTCTATGCACAGTCTCTTCTATCTCAGCGGAGGAACCCTGTAGCTCCATCAGAGTTGCCACATGCCTCTTTCCTACCTCACTGTGGTCACTCAGTTGTTGAGGATTGCCTGCTTTAGGCACAGACAGTTGTGAGCAGTCTGTTCATAGATGTTGGATTGCGTTGGATGGCAGCTGCAGTTTTTCAGGAGACAAACTGAAGAGAATAGACAGAGTGTTTTCTTCAGTGTTGTTATCATAGACTGGTGTAACTGTCTTCAATGCTTGCAACACATCTGTGGTCCTGTGTGGATATTTTCTTTTCATTTGTTCCTCTCAATGTGGAGCCTGAGCCTGACATTTGCTATAGCTCAGCACCCCTCGAATAAGTAGGGATTCTATTTCTTCCTCAAAGACACAAGCATTATAGTTGGGCAGATATGATGGTTGCAGTCACAAAGATCCGGCACTGAATACACAACCCTGCTGCCTCTACCTGCTGGGAAAAATGAAAACTACTTACATCAGTCATTAAAGTTCCATTGTAAAACATTTACCCAATCCCTCAGACACATAATTATTTTTAAGGGTTTTGTTTAGGCTTGAGCTAACTTGGGCCTTTGACTTATCCTTGCTATATTGAGGCAACTGTCCAGACCTGCAAAAAGAAGAGAAGAGGAAATCCAGGCTAGCGGGGTTTTGTGTTAAGTGTAGATCAGTCTAGTGTTTTGTCCATGAAAGGTGATGACTATAGATATTGTTTGTATTATAAACAAACCCCTGGAGTTAAGGGGTAAGTGTCACTGCTTTATGATTTAATATTTCTAAATCATAAAAGATCCACGTTGGACTCATACCCACAACGTGTTATTCTTGTCCTTGATGACAGTAGTAGACTAAATAATCTCATCACATGTTCCGTTCGCTAGGTTTTAATTGTATTGCATGATCTTCCTCAGCAGATGGAGTTTGCCCAGTTGTCACGGTATTGTAAAAACTAAAATGTATTTTTCCTGAAGCACTTTAAAATGAGTAATTTGAAAATTTTAAGACAAGAAGTCTTTAAAATGCTCAGAAAAATGTAAATTTGTATATTTGCAGTTTCAGTACAACTCCATCTGCCTAGGAAGATCATGTAATATGATGAAAATCTCCAATAGCTACTACACAATTATATTTAAATGCTTAACTGTCAGTTGTTGTATAATAGAAAGTACTAATCAAACTTTGTCTCCACTTTCTCTCATCTTCTATCCTGTGGCTTCCACCGTCTCTACCTCCTGCTATTCTGCTCTCTAGGTGTGTGTTTCGTTTTCCTAGTACAGTCATCAAAATCCAGTTTATGTCACTCCTGGAGGCCGAGGAGCACAGAGAGAAAGAGCAGCCCTCTCCTCCCCCTCGCCCACTTCTGCCCCACATTTCCCCTCTTAAAATTAGCATTCCCACGGTGCAGCAGCATGAAGAGCACATCAGGGCATTTGGCTCTCCGCTGCCCTCGCCCACGGGCACCATCAGGTAAGGAGACACCCAAAGACACACGCAGAGATATGAACACTGCATATAACATACACACTTCATAACTGAATAAGCAGATTGTCCAGATTTGGCAGTAGGAGTCAATGTTTTCACTTGCAGTTTCTAGTAAAAAAAAATTTTACAGTCCGTTATGGTGATTGTTCAAGCTCAGTGCTATCCTTTGATGTATGTTTGGATTGAGACGTGGTTTTGTTCTGACAAGTTGATTATTTGATTGGCCTATTAACAAATTACATTAAATGAATTGGCAACCATTTTAAATAGTAATAATTGATTAATTGTAATTTTGAAAGCAAAAATGCCCAAAACATTCCCTCACTCTAGCTTCTCCAATTTGAGAATTTGCTGCTATTCTTTGTTTTATGTGATTAGTAAATTGAGTATCTTTAGATTTTGTGCATTTGGTTGGATAAAACATGTAGTTGGATGACATTACCTTGGAATATAGAAAATCGTAATAGGCATTTTTTTGTGTTTTTAGATATAGAGCAAATAATGATTGACAAAATAATTGATTGTTACATCTTCAATATTAATTACAACAATTGCAAATAACCAGGTAACAGAAATAAAACAGATGTGACATGAAAGCTCAAGAAGCCATAGGCTTACACAAAGGACTCCACCTTGACTTAATGAAAAAAAAGGGGAAAAAAACAAACAAAGCTAAATTAAGCATAATACATAGAGAATAAATGTCAATAAGGAACACGCAAAATAACAGAGTTGTTCACCAAATCAGCAGACTTTTTTTTTTGCAACAAAGGAGGTCTAGGAGGTTACTTGTTTTTCAAAAGTATATCAGTGATGGAGAGACATAAACCATGAGACGACCAAGACACCACAGTAGGGTCTTCTCCTACCACTTAAGCAATTTATCATTAGAAAGTCTGGTCATTTTCCCAGACTGAAAAGCTTTTTACAGAACAGCATTTAATGAAGGAGTTGTTTCTTTGCATGACGTATGGCAAGTGTTTTGGCAGTCATCTGCGTGGACTTTTTTACTGAAAAATATCCGCTCTGGTTGAAGGTGTACTCATCAGCTGCCGCAGTGTTTCGGTTGAGATGGAAACCTGCACTCTAATCAACTGTGATAGCACACATTTGAAAATCACTGCTCCGTAAATGTACACAGCATGTGTGCCTGGAGAGTGCGGTGATGCTGAGTGCACCCTCTGGTGGTCTGTGTGTGTTCTTACATCATACATCCCCACCAATGTCCGCTTGTGTGTGCATGCCTTATATGGAATGGCTGCAGCTTTGAGGCGTGTGATTGGCTATCGGGCAGATTGTTTTGCCTGCAGGCCGTTTTTCCGTCCATTCGTGGTTTCCTTTTCAGAGCCCCCTACCCCTCCCACTCTGCCCTCAGCTCCTGTTCTCTCACACGTGGACACACACACACACACACACAGAGTAAAGACGCTTGCTCATACATCTCTCAACCACTTTCACTGTGGCCTTTTTCGGGCGGATTGTTGTGTCACCTTCCTCAACAGTAACCACATACTATACATACAACGGAAGAGTATTGTGCAAAAGCACATACTCCTCCTCACACCAACAGTGCCTTTTCACAGGGTGATACGAGTCACTTTTCCTGTTTGGCCACTTAAAAGAACCATATATAATAACATTCCTCTCCCCTGCCAGCCACTTGTACTGCTGGCCGCTTTGCACAAGCATAAGGGTTGAAATGGTTGTTGTAATGGGAAAGAAAAAGACACATAATTTTTTAATGATGCATGACTGTAGAGTTACAGATACAATTATGTTTTTACACTTAAGAAGTCCCTGAGTGCCCTTAGACGTCTCTGTTCGTCTTCATTCATTTTTCAACACTGAGCTTACTGAGCCATTTTCAAAACAGAGCCTGTAGCCCCACCCGAAAAATACAAACATATCCTCTCTCTCTGTATCCGTGGATCTCTGATGCCGAAGGCAAATCAAAGCACACTGACTCTCCAGAAACCAGTGTTTGCTTTACTAACAGAAGCAGGTGTATGTTGTATAATAAGTTACCGGGTTTTCCCTGTGTTCTGTCTCTCAACAGCAACAGATAAAACCTAGTTAATAATTAACACACTTTTGAGTATTCTTGCAAATTGTTGTGTATTTTATGATCACTTAAGTGTTTATAACACAGTGGATCTGAGTAATCATTTTTCCAAACTTAGCGTGTGTGTGTGTGTGCCTGTGTGTGTGTGTGTGTGTGTGTGTGAGAGAGAGTTTTTTTCCTACTGACTAAATGTATCTATAATATGTCCAAAAAGGATTATATTCAATTGATAAATTTTATTTGTGTAATTGTTTTATATTTCCCTTGTTTTTTTTCAAATTAAATTACAGTTAAATTGTAAAAAAAGACACAAGGATTATAATTAGCTTTTATTTCAAATTGCATACAGTATTGAATAAAATGTTTCAACTGAAATGTGGAATTGAATAGCACAGCTTTACTTGCACCTTCTTTTCCTGGGCTATTTTTAGGCCTTCACACTACATATTAGTAATGTTTCATGTAATTTTTTTCCTTTCTTTTACATAATTGCAGCTTTGTTCTCACTTCACAAGAAGTTTAGTTTTCTGTATATTTATTGATGATTTTAGAAAGTGTTTGTCAATACTTTTGGATTTGTTTTTGGATGACAAAGGGCCTGTTTCACATTTCAGAATGGGATTATTATGTATTTAGAGGCTGTAGATGACTTTATTCATTATCCGTTATCAAAGTTAACCTCTCCTAGAACATGTGTATGTGACCAGAATGAGATGGTCACATTAATTCTAGGTTATATTCGTCCAAAGATCTCAGTAGACCTGTTGGCTCGGGAGCTAAAAAGTAACATTGTCTTGATTTTTAATTAAAACCGAGCTGCCAGCTGATGTTATCAAGCTGTGTAGTGACCGTAGAAGCAGTGACCAGTTACTGACTACTCATTCTTATAGATCAAGATTATTTGAACTTTCTTGTTCAGGTTATTTTTTACACTGGCAGCTTTCAGAAGTGGCCTTTAAACCATCACTTTAAGCCATTAACATAGACTCCTTCCTCTCCTCTCCAGTGTTCCTAACTCCTGTCCAGCAAGTCCACGGGGGGCAGGGTCATCAGGGTATCGCTATGGACGCAACGTGACCTCTGACCTCCAGTTAGCAGCTGAATATGCTGCCAAGGCTGTTTCTGAGCAGAGACGAAGCATTGCTGAGCAGAGAGGCGGGGGAAGTGAGCAGCGGGGGGAGTCAGCTGGCGGAGACAGCCCCAAGGTGAACGGCCAGTAGTAAAACTGTCCTAAAGTTGATTGCTTCATTTTCAGCTTTTAAACAACCTTTGTGTAAAATATGTGCTTGAAGATGTGTGTGTATAATACTTGTTTCTCGTTTGTCCAGGATGAGTCCAAGCCACCATATTCCTATGCACAGCTGATCGTCCAGGCCATCTCCTCTGCCCCGGACAAACAGCTGACTCTTAGCGGCATTTATGCCCACATCACCAAACACTATCCCTACTATCGCACTGCAGACAAGGGCTGGCAGGTAGGGTTTTCCTTCTTGAACTGGACATTAATGGCTTTCCGCTTACATACACATTTATGTGTCGATGAGTATTTGCTGATGTAATATGTGAGTATAAGTGCATATGTATGTAGTATGTATAAATATATTTATGATATATAATAATATAATTTATATAAATATGTATTCAGTATGTAGAGTATGTAGGCAAAATGGGTTACGCTGTATTTCATGTAAACCTGTACTACTTCTCCAAACTAAAAATAAAATAGAAAAAAAAAAAAGAATCACAGGAAAGAATTTGTTCTCTTTGACAAAGTAAGCAGAGGAGATGTATTAAAAGCCTTTATTTAGTTGTGCATATTAGTTGAAACGCTGTCCAGATTTGACCTCAACAGGGAGGAAACGGTAAAAACTGATTGTTTACACCTGGTACTCTTTATAAACAATACATCAGAAATTAGCAATATTGTAAAACAATAAAATAAATATGACAATGACATCAAAATAGTTTTATTACTGTGATAAGTTTTTCATTAAGAGCACTTAAAGGCTCTTGGAGTATCTGAGACTTTGTTGTCTTAGAAAACAAAATAACATAGTGGTTGTATTATGAAATCTGAAGACTTACTAACATTTATATAGCTGCAGTAAATAGCAGTAATTTCAGAAGAAAAGAAAATTGAGTCCTGAATTATTTTTTTCTTTTTCCCAGCCATTAACCTCAAGTTCTGTGACACTGTCTTTCAGATTAGTAGCTCTATGTGACCAGTTACAAAATACTCTGATTTCGTTTACCTCCCTCCAGAACTCGATCAGACACAACCTGTCACTCAACCGCTACTTTCTGAAAGTGGCCCGCTCTCAGGATGAGCCAGGGAAAGGGAGTTTTTGGCGTGTGGATTCTGCCTCTGAGAGCAAGCTGGTGGAGCAAGCCTTCAGGAAAAGACGGCAAAGGGGGGTGGCTTGCTTTAGGACGCCGTTTGGACCTCTCTCTTCTAGGTAAGTGGGACACTGCAGGGGTGTGCATGCACAAACATACACACGAGACACACACGTGCTCCGTCTCTTCGGTTTTGACTCAGTTAACTCTTTTTCCCTTCTCTCTGCTTCTGCTCCTGGCTATCATTTGATTGGATAGAACAAAGTAAGTCTAATTTATAGGTTAATATATTCAGCAGAGGGTACTGGCAGTAAAGAAGCTCTGTATGTTACTAGAAGTCTCATAGTGTGTTAATTATTTTTGGTCTGTCCCTCTTTTCCCTTCATTTTGTTTTCCAGAAGCGCTCCTGCATCCCCAACCCACCAAGGGCTTCTTTCTCCTCCATCCAGTGGGCTACAGACTCCTGAATGTCTGAGCAGGGAGGGCTCTCCTATCCCCCACGACCACCACGAACAGCTGGCTAACAAACTGGCATCTGTACCTGAGTATAGGTACTCTCAGAGTGCCCCAGGTGAGCATGCACACAAGCGCACATAAATGCAAACAGAATACATTCAAATTCACACAACTGTAGGCAGGTGAAATTGTTGTTTGGTTCTGTCTCCGCGTAGGATCTCCAGTCAGTGTTCAGCCTGTCATCATGGCTGCACCTCCTCACCCAACAGTCCTGCCCTCAGGCCCGGGGAAAGCCCTTGCTTTGGTTCCAGGTGGCGGTGGCCAAGTCCAGCCCATCCACGTGCTCCAGAACGCCTCTCAGCCCTCTGTCACCATGATGCGGGTGGTTACCACTGCCCCTCCACTTTCCAATCCTCCGAATGGTTACAGCGCCCCCTCTGTTGGAGGAGCAGAGGGCAACAGTGAGCTCCGAGGTATGGGAATCTCTTTAGAATCTTTGTTTTATATGACATTTTATTTTTACATTAGTATGCTCATCTCCAGGTTTCACTGTTAAAGTCTGTTGTGGGTCATACTCTATAACTGTTTATCACATTCTCTAGTACTGTTCATTCTGTTTGCTCCCACAAGTTTTGTTAGCCACACTCATACCCTATTCCTACCCTCAAACATTCACATGTTCGTTTTGAAGATACTAGAGGTTTAGGATGACTGTATGTCTTTCATCTCTGTGAAATGCACGACTGAACTCTGGAGGGAGTGACCATAGCAAACTTGACTGACCAGATGTCTGTCAGTTTAGTATAATAGTAATTGTGACACTTGGTATCATAACTATGAATAATAGATCCAAGCTGATGCAACTGAACTGCAGGTCGACATGAGCCACACCATTTGTCACTTCTTACGTTGCGTGGGGATACTGTATACTCTCTTGTGTTTGAATGTCACTAGTGATTTAACACGCCCGCATACGTATTAACAACCAGTTGTTAATGTCTGTCAGTGATTTGAGTGGTTTATCACCTATGGGGGAGCAAGGTGTCGTCTTCAGAGGTGGCAAAGAAAAAAAAAAGGAAGGTCGATCTACAGAGAATTCAAGGAAGAATGATCAGAGAAACGCATTCAGTGTTCTGCAGGAAATCTGCAGCACGAAACCTGGACATTTGGACCAGTGCCTCTTTCTGGCTGTCAAACCTTTTTGTGTCTAGGTCATGGCACGAGCCGACATGCATCTTATTAATGTGTGTAGTTTTAGTTAAGTTTTACAATCGGCTGTGTGCACCCAAAAGTTTGATTAACCCCGATTAAAGCTATCACTACTTAAATGGCTAATGGGTTAATTTCTGGTTCACACGGAAATAATATGTTATAAACAAGTTGTCTCATGAAAAACTATAGTGTACGGCCTAATGTGAAGCAGAAATGAACCAAAAGTCAAATATCTCAGTGTGCAGAGTTAGGTATAGAAACAGGCAGTATTTGTGGTGTTGAGATGAAGTCCATTTCATTTTTTATTGCTCATTATATGATGATTTTAAGGGTGTACTTTTTAGTAAAGTGTCTTTCGTTTCTAATGAGTTCCTCTGGATGGATGAGCTGTGTTTTAGGAAGGGAACCTTTTTTGTGGCAGATTTATTTGTTGAGCTTGGGGCAGAAGACAAAGTTCATGTCTGACAAATGTTTCACCATTGCAACAGTATTTTTGTTGTCATTTAAGTGCACACGGGCTGGGACTTTGGATGTGCACGATACAGTACATAACATAACAACTAACTAACATAATCCAACTAGATTTTCTGATTAATATTCCTTATCTTTGACTTCTGGCAGAATGTTCAAAGATGTGCACTTCCGTGAACATTTAGTTAATTTTGGTTTTTAGATGTTTGAAACCTATGTTTCTCCGTCAGAAGCTCAGCTGAACAGAGAGCGAGTGATCCAGACTCTGGACAGTGCGGTGCAGGGCGGGGATGGACGGAACCTGGCTCCAGGTTTACATCAACTTCCTGTTCGTGCTGTAACCCAGAATGGCAAACACACCACCACTGTTGTTGCCACAGCAGCCAGCCTCACTAATGCATCTGGTAAGTTTTTTTTTTTTTTTTTTGCAGCAATCTCTGCCAAACACACTGACCATTTGATATGGACCAAACCATTTGTCACTATATGATATATATCATATACTGAAATGATAACGGCAGACTCAGAGCCAACCAGTGTGCACCTGCCCATAATCATATGATTTCCGAACATATAACTATATCAACTGGTGATCCCAGCAAAAGAAATATTGAGGGATATACACTCAAAGCCTCAGGTGTTAAACATGAAAGTTGAAGGAGCATCCTAACGCAGACAAGTGAGCTTACTATTTTTTTATGATATGCCTAGCTTGTTGTTGAGCTGTGATATGCAAACTGCTGTTTGCAAAATTTACACTCCATTATTAAAAAAAAAAGCAGCCACACTGACGACATGGTGTCAATTATTTTGGAGTCGACTCCGAGTAAACGTTTAGTGAACAGTCTCCACAAGGTTAGCCGAGTTCAAAGTTGTGAAAAGGAGGGGGTGTTTTCATGACACCCCCCATCTTCATAGGTGCTCTGTACCTCCCCCGGCTGCAGTAAATAATGGATAAATCCGGGAATGCTGATGATGCGTGCTTTTCTCCTTATGAAATGACACCGGCGATTGTCCGACCAATGAGAATTGGGTCAGATGAGAGCATACCGACCAACCATTCCACCAGTCGACTGGGAGACTACAGCCCTAGTAGTACAACTGTCCTGCAATAAATCCTCCTTCCATTGGAGGTTATATTCTTCAGTTTTGAAACCGTTTTAGAGAGGTGCTGATTTAACTCTATGATCATTTTGGAGGCGCTCTAACTGTATTGCATTATCTGCCTGCATTATACAGACAAGTGTTTCTATTATTTAGGGTACCCTCACTGATGTAAAAGCAACACAAACTGCAGCCTCCAAAATTAACATAAAGCTGATCAGTACCTCCTCTAAAACAGTTTCAACTAAAACTGAACATTATAAGCTCATAAAGGCAGGATTCATTGCAGAACTGTGAAGGTTGGATTAGTTTTAGTTAGATTAATAAACTGACAGTTCAGTGTAGATATTTACTCCAGCTAACTTTTTAAACTCCTTTTCTCTTCACTTCCCTCCCAGGCCTGAGTAATCCTCTCCAGATCCTGGCTACCCAGGCCTCCAGCTCCCCTCCGGTGCTTGTGAGCAGACAGCCCAGTGCAGACACTTTAGCTGAGCAGTCGGGCGCACCCCAGGCCAAGCGGCCAAAGATGGAGGACGAGGGGGGGACTGAATCTGCTCAGCATCAAGTCACACCTGCCCAACAGCCTGTCATTGTTGCCATGACATCACAAACCCACGACCCTAGGAAGTAAAACCCAGGCCTTTCTTACCAGGTACCCAATGGACAGGCTCCTTATCACCCCCTAACTGCTTCACCTTTTATACTCATTTGATATGACTGCAGCCGACATGGCCAAAAAATGTACAGACAGCCTCTCTCAATAGAAGGGAATTAAATTGTAAGGAACATATATTTTGGTCAAAAATAGACAAAAACTTTCAAATACATTCTGAATTTAAAAGCAAGTAAATCCTTCTGCACTTTTTCAGCTTTACAGTCTTTTTTAACGTTATCAACCATCCACTGACAACACAAACAAGTAAGGACATTAAGCTTATGAGAGCATTATGCATATTAAAATCATTTCAGCACTACTTTTACTTATGTGAATGTGTAAGAATATCTCAGACACAACCTTTCCTCTTGTTGACGATCAGATGCATCGGTTATTATCATTCTCAGGCCAAAGAACTCACCTCTCCTGCACTTCTGATTAGAGTCACTGCCTGATTTTAAAACCAGGGAATGTGTGTTGAGAGATTTGAATGGCCTGTATTTACAGAAGAAACTGTGATGATCAGAGTTGATATATTGTGTAGCTGTGGATACAGGTAGAGAGGACTTAATTGCTGACCAGGTTGACGGGGCTTGGGAGACTTTTAAGAATATGATTGTACTCTTCATAAGGCAGTCCTTTTAAAGAGAGAGAATGAAGTGAGACAGAAGAAATCAAACAGGTTGTCTCTCTCATAAAAGAAAAGAAATATGTTAATATTAAGGACAAGACCAGATGTGAGGTGTCTCCTCTTCTTGTCTGCTCCGTGAAGCAGAAAAAGAAAGGGGTATCGTTTTTGAAGAAGAGATGGGAAGAAATCCAGTAATAACAAAGGACTTTTGCAGTTCTCACTTCACTTCAACTCAGTTTGGTTTATCAGTGTGAAAGCTCCTCAGATTCAAGGTGATGTGGGCAATTGGGCAGTGAGGTTGGAGCAGGGAAGGGCAAGAAAGAGGCAACTATTTGGAGTTGATTGAAGTGGAGCTAACCTAATGTAGACAAACTGATTGTCGTTTTAATTTTTTTTTTGTTTCAGTAGTGGTAAAAGGAGAAATGGAACAGCCTATGCGTACAGTTTTGTCTTAGCACAGCAAAGCATTATTGTAATAATCCTTAAAGCCTTAAATATTTCTACATTTTTTGTCATTTTATTTTAACCTTTAGACAGCTTTACCTTTTTAGATTGTTAACACAGCGCTTCTTTAACAGTACATGATCAGCAACACTACAATGGTGACATTTATGTTGCATTAGTAGACTTGTATCAGTTCTATCAGGGGAAGGGCGGGACCAACACATGACCACACAAATTTCAACTGCTCTCTTATCTGTTTTCTGTCTTTCTGTATGGTCCATTTGACATCTTTTCTAGTCGCAGCTCCCCGCTCTTTTGCTTTCAAGTTCTGCTGTATTCTTTAACCTTTTTTTTTTTTTTTTTTTTTCCTCCTTCCTTCCTCCCAACCTACCTCTCTCCCTCTCCTCAGCGAACAGTGTATCTTTCTAGTCTCTACGGAGGCATCGAGCTGTTGGCAATTCCTGTCAGACACTGCCTTAATTAGATATTCTTCAGCACTTTCTCCCCCATCTCAATTCTCTCATCCTCACTCTGCCTTTAGCTTTTCCTACTGTCCTAACACAGGCCTCGTTTTTAGCTGGCAATCAGGCACAATTTGCGCAAGATTTCAGTGATTGTTGTTGCACATTAGAGAAAAAAACAAACAAAAAAGATGCGTAATGATTGTATGCTGCTCTATTTGCTAAATGACAAAGCTATTTAGAAGGTATTTTTTCTCATTTTGGAAAAAAGAAAAAATATTTTGCTATATGTAAAAAGAGCTGTCATCAATACGTAAACATTCTGGAAATAGAGAAGTATATGTATTTTTTAAATGTTTCTGTTTTTTTGTGATTTGTTAAAAATGTGTAGCACAAATTAAAATTCCTCATTGACATAAATATTCTATTATCATCTCTCGTGTGATGTGTTGTCGGCCATGTTGGGTAAGATTCCAGTCTCTGTCACACTGCAGTTGTTTTTATATTTGGTCACATTCGGTTTCAAAGCAGAAAAATGCAATTATCCAACAGTCTTTATTCTTAAGTACCATCATTTTCAACAGTATAAATAATGACCAGAGTAGAACAGACATGCATGAAATCAGTGTTATACAAACCTTGAATCGCACAAAAATAAAATGTAACTTTGATTAGTAAACAGAATCAGAAGCTGAGAGTAAAATAAAACCGATTGAGGGGGGGCACAGGCAGAATTTTGTGTGTGTGTGTGGAATAATTTAGAAATGAAAACAATAACAGGTTAAAGGTAAAAGAAACTGCAAGAATAACAAAACCCCCAACAAGTGTCAACATTAGTGCTGAAATGATAAGTCAACTGATCAGTTCTTTAAGTCATTTATCAAATAAAAATTTTCACTGGTTCCACTTTCCCAAATGTGAAGATTTTCCCGCTTTTCTTTCCTTTCTTTTACATTCAGAATTGAATCTTTGAGTTTTGGTCTCTACGTTGTACAGAACAAGCTCCGGGCAATGAACAGACTAAATTATTTAATTGATTAATTCGAAGAATAATAAGCAGCTCAACATAATGAAAATAACTGTCTATTGCAGCCCTAGTCAACATTAAAAACAGCTGTCCCACAGTCCTTTAGTTCCCTTGTTGGACTGCCTCCTGCAGCCACACCATGATGAGCCTCAGGATCTGCAGCTGTGGGATGTTTTTCTCTTCCTACAGAAGGGTTTGAGAGTGATTCTGGTTACAGGCAGGCAGATGGTCACTGCTCTTGATGTGGTGATCCTGGGCATCTCAGGGGATTTCTACGGAGCCGGTGTCGGGAAAGAAGGCCAGTCAATGTAGAGGTGACTAAGTGTGGCTTTTTTTTCCCTTGCAGTTACCTGGGCTTTGAATTGAGGACTTTTTAAAAAGTGACCTGTTAAGCCACTGTTCTAGCTGGGCCTCTTTAAAGGGTCAATACAGTACTGTCTATTTAGTCATGCACACAGCAACCTCCGCCACTGAGGTTATGTAATCACCCCTGTCTGTTTGTTTATTTGACAGCGGTATTACACAAAAAGTACTGAACCGATTTGCACCAAACTCGGAGGGATGCGGCATGGGCCGGGGAAGAACACATTACATTTTGCGGCAGATCTCGATCATATACTATAAATTTGAATTTTTTTTTTCTCTGAAGTGTTGTGTATGTTGTTGGACACTGGCCTTGGTGGAGGTCTGCGCTGTACTGTTTCTTTTTTCTTGCCCCTGTTTTTTAGATAAGCCTCTGAAATTTGTGCCTCCACCTTAATGCAATGGAGGAGAATGGAATTTTGTTTTGTGCTCACAGCACTGAAAAGTTAATTGAAGATTCATCGGCAACCTCTTCTCCCAGAAAAAATGTCCCTGTTACTCTTGGTAATCCACAAACCTCACAGTGAGCAGTCTTCATTGGAACTACTTTCTATGAAAAGAAATAGTCCCTCTGAAAACCATAGTTAGGTTATCCAGTGTAATGCGGACACTGTGTCTGGAAAGACAATTGCTGTTGAATGTTTTAAATGTAATTTTTCAGTGCTCCACAAACAGATTCCATTCACCTCCACTGTGTGTTGAAGGCAAAAATCTCATTGACAGACCTCAAAACACTGGGCAAATAAGACCAAAATCTGCATGGCTTGATATCACTGGAAGTAAGAGTACATGTTTGTTTTTGGAAATGTAGGTGTGAGTGACCCTTTAATGAACTCCTACACAGAAAACACAGTCGTCGCCCCCCCCCCCAATCAGCAGGTTTCAGTATTAACGGATGCAGCTAAGTTCCCCAAATGCAGTTTCTCTTTTTTTCCCAACAGTATGTGACCAAGTGTTAAATATTTACAATTATTTACACCTCTTAACCAGATACATAGAGCACATATTCACAAGAAAAGGGGCTGGTTTATACACACCAGGATTGTGCATCAGAAACTCTGGATTGAAGCATGATGTCTTGACGATCTTGTAATTAATAAACAACGTCCCGCAACAGCTGCACGTCTGCTGTGCGCGTCGAGCCTCGACAGTTCATCTTTTTTTTCCAGTGGAGGTCAAGCTCAATGATGAAGTTAAATGTGAAAAAGGAGAGCTGGGTTGTACGTCTTGACACTCTTGAGTTGGCCTCCTCACCCTGCCTTTCCAGTACAAAAGTCAACATTCATACACAATGGTTTAGGTCTGTTGAGCGGACGGTGATAATGCATTGGGAGTTGCTAACAAGTTTATAAAACATTCCGCTCTAAAAGCACTGCATAAGACATTCAGCTTTCACTGAATATGTACTTTACGCCACTCGTAAAGTACATATTCACTTTGTATCCCAACAGTTTCTGAGTCCCTTTATCTGAGAGCTTGGTAGCTATTTTACCATGCTACTTAATGCCTGTATTACTAATACAAATTATTCTAAAATACACGTGGAAAAAGTCCAATGTGTGCACATGCTCCAAGGGCTGACTAATGAGAAAATGAAAACCCTACAATCTACTGTGCTTTTAAACCACATCAGACCGAATACTGGCTGGTTAGACCTCGCCCACCTCAAACGCGGCTTAATTAGGCAACTTTCCTTCCAGCGTATTCCTTTGATGTCGTGGGGGGGTAACAGATTCTGTCTGTCACACAGACCCTGTAGGAGTCAGCGTGAGGGAGGGCAGGTCTGGCAGCTGCGGAGTGGAGTCGTGGAGTGTGTTATCTCCAGTTTGATTGCTTGGCTTTGTGCTGTGCTGAGATGCGGTTTCACATTCATATTTCATGCGGCTGATGTACGCATGGGTGTGTGTGTGTGTGTGTGTGTGTGTGTGTGTGTGTGTACCCTGTTCATCAGTGCACACATCTGCATCCCTCGCTGTCCTACCTCTTGTGTAGTGTGTGCGTGTCTTAGCTGGGCAGTGGAGGTGGTCAGCAGGAGGAGGCACTGATCTTCTCTGAAACCTCGGGGTCGGACTTGGCTACCAGGAAACGTAGTCGCCCTCCTCCCAGACGAATCAGATCCACCGCGCTGCATGGAGCATATACGGGAGGAAGTAGAGAGAGCGGAAAAAAAACAGGGTCTAGTTACATGAGGCTCAGCAGAGACAGAGTACGGATGAAGGAGCATCACTGTCTAGGCTCGCATCAATCAATCAAAGTAATCGATTGGCTTAAGGCGCTGCTGACTCTGTCATTCGTGTCAGTATCAACCAGTAATACCGCAAATCTCCGCCAGCCCATTGTTAGGAGCACAAAAGAGCACCATCCTCTGTACCTCTGGTAGTCTGCTCCTATCAGACTGGTCCCGTTCACTGCCAGGATGCAGTCTCCGATCCTCAGTCTGCCGTCTGAGGCAGCAGGTCCGTCAGGGATCAGAGTCCGGATGTAAATGCCTGGAGCGTTGAGGGGGGTGTGCTGCAGGAGGGAGAAGTGTTAGTGTGAGTGCAGTGTCTGTGTGTGCGTGTGTAAAAGTAACTGACATCTATTTTTACCATATTAATGGAAAATGCTTGTTTCTTTCTAGCTGACAGGTGTCCATTAAAACTGTAAAACTTCAGACATGCTGCAACAAGAGACTGTCTGGTACTGTGCTTGACTTCGTCCAGCGATTCTCAAAATTTTTGGCGAATAATTTTATGTCTGTCAACTGATAACAGCTAATTGTTTCAGCACTAAAACCAGCAATACAGCAAAATTTTTTTACAAATTGATAAAAGCGTAGACACAGTGGTTCTCTTTTGCCAGTGGTCAAGTGGCCTTGGTATGAGCCCAAGGATACACTTTGAGAATTCCAAATGATTGACGAGAACAATAAATATCCCTTTAGGACACAAAGTCAATTGCTCAAAGTCTGAAAGTACTTCCATTAATCGACTATTATCCAAAATCACTGCCTCAGGACGGTAAGATGAGGAGGCTGGTTGGAATATATGTACGTAAACACTCAACGTGATTTTCTCCATATGTATCTCTTGGATCTGGCCTCGATGTTAATGTAGTTTAAACATGTTTTTGTGGTGTTGGTTTTTTTTAAAAAGTTATTTTACTAACAAAGGTAAAGAAGTGTTTCACAAAGACAAAAACACACTGGTGAAAAATTAAGTGACAGTTAAAATGAAATGCAAAAATCTATTTTTAACTTCTGTCTACTCACCAGGCCGTCTATCAGTCCCATGCCCAGTCCGTAGGGTCCCTTGTCCAGTTCCACTACAAACACCACACACAAGTCATCAGGAAGGGGAGGGGCGCCAGGGGAGGATACAGGGAAAGGAAACTCACACCCACTTATACACCCTGCAGAGGACGGACACGCAAATCCACAAGAACACACACACACACACACACACACACACACACACAGGGTCTCGCTATGGGGTTGGACAAACATAAAAGGTTTTGCTGTGCAGAGGAGACACACACAGATACTGAGACACATGCAGAGGTGCAGCTATGGAGCCAGTCTGACAAACGCACACGCACGTTTCTGACAAGAGCCTGCAGATGTCACACTCACTACACTAAATACGGCACAGGGAGATACTGCTGCCATGCGAGGTACAGCTGACAAACTAGCTCCAGCATTTCAGTTGCAGAACTGCACTGAAACTGCTCAAAGAGGAAGTGCACATTTAAAGCTTTTTTTTCCTGCAAATTTATTAACGTATGCTTATAATGTATGTCCCGTTGTCTTTGAGAATTACCAAGTGAAAAAACGCATTACAGAGATACAGAAAGACAGATCCACAGGACAGCAAATGTCAAATGTCGCAGTGTTTACTAGTACAGTTCAAACATTTATGGGTCCATCCAGCGGGAATTTGATTGTAACACTATCAGCTTTATCCATATGATATAATGTGCTGTTAAATGTGCAACACTGACATTCATGCACTCTGTATACTTTATATTTTGTACAAATACTACATTGTGTAGGGGCACATCAATCCAAAACAGTGTAATTAATTATTAGTGGACTTGGTATTGGCCATAATGTGACTCATTAACATGAAATATAGTTTAAATGATGCCGTTAAAAAATTCAGTTTTTCCGCCATCCAATCTTTTTTTTTTTCGTGCCACACCAAACCTTGGCATCAAGTTACCTCACATGAAAAAAAAAATATTCCAATGGGTTCCCCACAGTGAGATATACAGATTTTACATTTGGGAGAAAGCGAGCTATGGTACCATATTGGCCTTCCGTATCTGCTAATACCCTGAGGCGAGGTATCTGAATCGGCGTTTGGAGAGAAATATTTGCATCGGTGAATCCCTGATGTGGTGAATAATGAACTGCAAGCTGTAGAATTTCAGCCACACATTTGGGGTGGACAAAATAACAAAAACACTATGTAACGTGATTTAGTACGAATGCCCTACAAAAAAAATACTACTTTTATGATCCTTACAATGTTTTGTGGCTATATATTGTGGTGTTTCTGTATGAGATTCCATGATATTGCTCATGTGTTCCTGTTATTTTGTCCAGTTACTTTAAAGAATTCAGTCTACCTTCCAGTCCGTTGGTGATGAGTCCGTTGGTCTTCTTACATTCTGCCACAGCTCGGCTGGTGCAGCCATTAGTCTGGGTGTTTAGGTTTATGATCGGCCCAGGTCCCCCTCCTCCTTCTGGATACAGCGGGGTGTTGGGTGGGGTCAAGAGGCAGGACGGGTCCGGATTTGCTGTTCGCTGGTGGTGGATGGCGCCGTTCCTTCTGAGGCTCTGTGTATGTGTTTGGCCTGAGGGCCTGTCCCGTCCTCTCTCCTCGCCCGTCTCCGCCATCCCCTCGTCCCCGGGACCCCCCGAGCGGGGACTGCTGTGGGCCGGTGGCAGCAGCTCCCTCTGTGTGGGGAAGGGACAGAAAGACTTAAGGGGACAGTACGAGGTCTAGAGTGGCATGTATGCAAAGGAATTTAATAGAAAGAAAGAAAAACATTCCTGTTGTCTTTCACCTACAGTAGAGCATTTTTGTGCAGTAAACAAAAAGCCTTGTTCCTAGATTCAAATCATCAATTAGAGGTCATTAAAGTTTGAATGCGTAATCATCTCATAGGCAAATTTACCTTTTTGCATATTTGTGAATGTGTATGTGTTTCCTTCTGCGCGTGTATGTGTAGATATGAGGGTGCAGTAACACTAGGGATTATGGTCTAGTCAGCCGTTCCCACTAATTAGACAGCCTAAAGACTAATCAGATTAACCATGATTTAACCATGTCTAGGTTTCTGTCAGTGTGTATGTGTGTGTGTGTGTGCGGGTGAGCTGGAGTAGAGGGTTTTTGTCTTTCATTTATGGGATTATGAGGAACTCCTCAACAACCACAGCTGCTGAGGCACATGGCCTGGATTACTGCTCGGTGTATGTATTTGACAGTATGCGGTATATATCTGTGTGTGCCTGAGTCTTGTGACCTGAACGTCGGGCCAGTCAGCTGTGTTGGTCCCGTTGGAGTGTGTGTGCACACTGGGAGCGTTGATGTGTGCTTGCGTCTTGGTGCGTAGCCCCCACAGGTAGTGGCGGACGTAGAGCAGCTGTCTGTAGATGCTGTCTTCCACGCACTCGCTGTCCAGGTCCACTCTGAAGCCGGCGCTGGGCAACACTATGGGCGGGTGGTTCTCAAAGCTCTCCAGGAGGTCCACTGGACACGCAGGAAGTGATGTTAACACATGCACGCACACACTTGTGTATACACACCTACATCATTAAAAGACCTGATCCAGGATGGCTGTACAGCTGCTCCGTCAGCCTCTCACTCTTTCTGCTTTGCAGCTTTCACACACAGACGTCATAAACATAGTGTGCATGAAAGTCATTTACAGCTAACTAGGGCTGCTAACCGCTAGTAACAGTTAACCGCAGTCGGTGTATGTGTTGACAAACACACAAGTATCCTGGTTATGATCGGGGTTTTGAAATATCAAAGTTGTGTGTTCGCACATGTAGACATCGTATCCCGGTTTCAGAAATCTAGATGAGCTCCTGATTTTAAGGAACCCGAAAACCCGGTGCTAGCTGGACTACTCTGTTAGAAACCAGGATACTTATCCGAGGGGTTCTGATCGCTCTCTGCCCTGTGTGTGTGAGGTTCATCCTCCACTTGTGTTACACAGCAGTTAGTCAACCAAAGAATATGATAAAATTATGTATGATGAACTGACGTACATGCCAAAACGAAAGTGAACGTATGACTCGGGTAATGCAGAGGATTAACTGTTTTGTCACTCATTATTGGTGTCAGATGGGGAAGCCAATTCCACCAGAGAGGTAAATGCAGCAGCCGGTCAGAAAGGAAAGAAGGTTCATCCACAACTCTTCTAACCAGGTGACTCAGTTGATACAGAAATGAGAGAGATAACAGATGATCAGAATCTGGATAAGAAGAATCCTGTATATACTGATAGGATTAACCAGGTTTCCTATTTACTGTAAATATGAATCTATCTATACATACACTTCATTGGCATTTTATTCGGCACACTTACTGTAGCTTAAACTAATGCAGTGTAACACAACAGTCCTGCAACTGGTTGATCATTTTTACAGCTGCAGTTTGTGGTGCTGTGAGATTTTACAGAGAGGTGTTTCTGCTATTTGGCCGACCCTCACTGATATAACTGGGGTGGTACAAAATAAAAAGGTAAATAAAAGAAACACCAGCCTCCAAAATGGCCGTAAAGTTGAATCAACACCTCTCTCTCCAACAATTTCCAACACAAACTGAACACTGAAACCTTCACGAAGGAGGACTTGTTGCAGGATCGTTGTGTTAGACTGCATCAGTCTTAGCTAGGTGTTCCTAAGCTGCCCTACAGCCCCCTAACCATTTCACTGATGGAGTTCAGTTTGAATAGGGCTGTAATAATTGTCCAACAATGACTTAAAGAGATACAGGCCAATATATATTGTATGTACAGGCCAAACATATAACTTAATACTATAAGCCTTATGGTGCCATAATTCTATCAATTCTATTGGCCATGAAGATAAACTCATACAAACTCACTCACGGTCACATCTACAAATTCATACGTGTACCTGTTCTGTATATGTAAGCCTCGTCCTCGCTGCTGGGTTGCCATATTGGGACAGGGCCTATCTCTGCGGTGAGCTGGTACTGAGTGAGAATCCTGTGAAGCTGGACCGGTTTCAAAGTCGGGTGCTCACTGGACAACGCTCGCCAGCTCAGCTGCAGACAGAGGGGGGGGGGGCAAGTCGAGGAAAAATTACTCAGGACTCCTGGGAGATCCTTTTGGAATACAGCGGAGCAATCAAAGGGGGCGAGACGATTTCTGAGCAGTCACAAGTTGTTATTGACTGTAGGGTACGGGACATTATCCATCAATAGCTGATCAGAGTGACGTGGCTTCATGACCAACACTTCTGTCAATAAGAGGATTTGTAACTGATTGCCTCCATTGTTTGGGTTGATAAAACTGATCTTAATGCGATAAGCTTTTCTTATTTTCAAGTTTATTTTCAAGTATAGCCATCAAATTATTACTAAATGGCACTGTGCGATTAACAAGAAACAAAAACAAAAAACACAACAGACAAATCCTGTATAAGATTGTAAGTGTGTGTGTGTGTGTGTGTGTGTGTGTGTGTGTGTGTGTGTGTGTGTGTGTGTGTGTGTGTGTGTGTGTGCGTTACCTGTGTGAGCTGTTGTGGGGGTGTAGCTAGAATGGACACAGTGCTGTTGAGTTTGGTGAAGAATTTGTCAGCCAGATGTCCCAGGCCTGACCTGCTCGCCCACTCCATGACCATTCGTAAACACGCCTGAATCTGCAGCACCTTGGACCGCTGGAACCAACCCCGAGATGGACCTACACACACACACGAACGAAGACACACACACACACAGACACACGCCCGAGTCTTTGGATATTTCCATCAGAAACACTGCAGTAAATTCCAACTCTAGGGTCTGGTGGGTGCACGTCTGAGAGACAGGTAGAGTAAAAGAGAGTGTGTTTTTTACGCATGCTTATGTGTGTATTGTACGGCAATACATGAATTTTTAATTAAGTTGATTCCGAAGTCGATGAAACAATAGCAACAGCCACCAGCTGCCTGCTCCCCACAGAATACAAATCGACTGCTGCAGAGGGGCTGAGCTGACTGGGTTTGTGTTTTACTGCACAATAAACCCGCACACAGCCTGCATTCCTCACTCTGCCTAATCCTTTCTCTCCGTGTATCACATCGAACAACTGTAAGAAGTTTCGCTGCAAGTTAAGCAGGTGATAACTCTAAATCTAGCATTTGTCAAGTTGGCAGCCTATAGTTTGTCCATCTGTTGCTGCATTACCTCACTGCAGCCATAATGCCTTTTAAGCTTTCTGACATGCCCCCAAAGCGAGCTCAGGCCTCTGCCGGGTTTTGGTACAAACAATGGAAAAAAAAAACTGGACTACAGCTGGGTACCTCTTTTTAATGGACCATGTACAAAAAAGCAGCATCTCATACAAAGAGATGTACCACATTTAGCTGCAAGTTGCCTTACATCTTCGCTTCCTGCACAAGTAGATGCAAACAAAATGAAAAGTTCAAAATACAATATATACAAACTTCAACACAGTCATATTTCAATTATAGTCCCAACACCATGCAATATACACACTCTTCCCACTCAACCTCCCAACCCACACAGACACAAACACAAACACAATAACTTTCATGATTATATTAATTATCGATATATCTGCCAATTATTTTCCTGATTAACCAATGAATTGTTTGGTCTTTAAAATTACAGAAATTACAGATAAATGAAAAATGTCTGTATAATTTCCTAGAGTCCCAGGTGACATCTTCAAATTAATTGCTCCTCTCTTTTTAAAATCCTATTTATATTGTATGTTATTTTGCCTTGAGTTTCCTTTACATCTTGTCTTAATGCATTTATGTTTCACGTAAATAACTGCCTTGTTGTTGAAAGGTGCTAAATAAATTAGTTTGCCTTGCCTTGTTTGACTAAAAATAAAAAATAAAATGAAAAAAAATTTAGGATCACATAAGACAAAGACAAGCTGAAAATCCACTTTAGAATCCACTTTTTAATCCATTTTAGAAGTTAGAACAAGGGAATATTTGGTATTTTTGTTTAAAAACATGCCTTAGACAATGGATTGACTTTTTGTTGCACCTCCAACTTAATGTAACAGACATAGGACAAAACATAGAAATCAGAGTATCTTATGCAGATGTATAAACAGGTAACTACACATACTGCAAGTGTTGAATTAATCCTGTCAAGAATGGTTTTCTAAAATCCATTGCTCTGAAAAATATAACTGTTTTTTCTACAAAACACCTTTTTTTTTGACAAAACAAGCCAAAGTTTTCAAATGATGAAGTAATACAAGAACTTTGCCTAAATACAGTTGTCTAAAATCTGGCAAGATTTTCTTTTTTCAATCAGAGTCAAAGAATTGTGAAAGTGTTTTCGCTCTTCAAGCTGGGCTTTTCAAAAGAAACTGTCAGGTGTGTCTAACCAAGACCAACAGAAAAACCATTTCAAAAGAAAATGGTTTACACACTGACAGAAAAGTAGAAGATGCTCTAAAGGTGCAAAAACTCATCAGTTAATTCCTTGTGCAAGAGATGACAGTGTGAAAAAATGCAACGAAAAAGTCAACATTCATTCAAAGGACCATTGTCAGCACAACAAAAGATCTAATGGAAAGACTCACACGTGTTCTGAGAATTGAACGATCAAAAAAAAATGATGTGTTGTCTTGTGTAGCTAAGTTAAAGTTAAGTTAAAAATCCTCACATCCTCTCCTTTTCTTTCTTCCCTCCTTTTTTCATGAACAAGTAGAGGATTTTAGGTAGGAGTGCGCACAAAAGATTGCAACCTAGAGCTTATGAAGAATAGTTATAAAGATGCTTAAAAGTGAGAAAAGCCAAAGAACCTGTGAAAAATGGGGAAAATGGATTGCTTACAAAACCCATCGCACCAAGGCACTGCTAAAACCTTTATTTAAAGACAGAAATTTTACGTTGTATCAGTAAGCTGTGTACCTCACTGACACCAACTTTTGTGTTTTCTCCTGTGGAAATGATATGGAAAGTGAGAAAAGTTAAGTTAAAAAAAGAAATCAGGAGCTATCTGAACAGAATAACTACAACAAGATCATGAATGCGGTCAGACCATCAACGTTAGCTTTTGGTACTTGATAGTTTACAATAGTTGGTGCCTACAGAGGATTTTTGGTCAGTACCAAAACATCTTTGAGGTTTGATATCCAGCTTAATACAGGTCAGCCATGACAGGCAGCTTCAGGCAGACAATAAACTGCCAGCATTATGTTCAGACAGCTCACAAATAACCCCTTCAAATATTCCGCCATATGTTTTGGATGCACACACACAAGCACACACTCCCCCTCTGTAATAGGCTTATGTCTAGGCATACAGTAATCTACGTGTGAGGCATCGCAAACAGACGAGACATAACTTAACCTCTTAGCAGAGGTGTCATAATGCTTCATAGCAGCTGGTTTACAAAAGCACACTCGTCTATAAACACAGAAAAGCCACCGCACAATCTCAAACGAACAGTCCAAATAACAGAGAGCTATCCCCATTGTTATCGGTTTGCAGGCTGCAAGATGTCCCAACACACTCATACACACAATCAAACAAGTCCACGACAGAGCAGAGCATCGGCAGCACATTGCATCTCTTACCTCGAATTTCTCCATCAGTCTTTTGAGTTGCCACAATATCAGGCTAAAAGAGTATTTATGTGTGTGTCTGTGTGTCACTGTCAACTGAATGTGAGCGGGTGAGGGTGTGTGTGTGTGTGTGTGTGTGTGTGTGTGTGAGTTGCAGAGGGCCCGATGCAAACGTCAGCGTTACCTGCTACAAACTCACTTCACTGTTACCATGGACACCATCAGCAGAGAAATATCAATGAGCGACGAGGAACAAAAAAACTGGTGGTGGTGGTGGGGGCGGGGGGCAATGGAGAGAAGGAAAAAGCCAGACAGACAAGGTGGGAGAGTGGAGAGAGGGAGGTGGAGAGGAGGTGGGGGACAGGGTTGCCTCTGCATGAATATAAAGGTATTGCTCCTTCTCCCTTTGCCACACATGTGATCTTGACTGTCTCCACCGGCTAATGAAGACATATGGCACGTGTGTGAGAGTATATAACTGTCTGTTTGTGTGTGTGTGTGTGTGTGTGTGTGTGTGTGTGTGTGTGTGTGTGTGTGTGTGTGTGTGTGTGTGTGCGTGGCTGAAGATATAAAGGGAGGGTTAGGAGATGTTGGAAGTGATGGGCAGTCGAAACACTTAGAACTGGCCGTAAATGACTGTTTTCTGTATTTAGACAAGGTAATAAACTATTAGCAAGTTCATGGCGGCAACTGAATGGCCTTCCAGCCCTTTACCCTTCACTCTGCCCTTTCCCTGCCCCTCCCCTTCTCCATCTCCCCTCTCTCTCCATCCAATCCTACCTCTACTCATCTTCTTTGTCTCACCCCCTGATGGCCAGATGGAAGGAAGGAAGGAAGGCAAAAAAGAGGAGGAGGAGGAGGAGGAGTACGAAGGGGGGGGGGCAGAATGCAGATAGGAGAAGGGCACTGAGGACAAATCTGGGTGAGTCTCTGTCAAAATGCTGACAAGGACACAAGGACAAACTCTCTCTCTCTCTCTCTCTTTCTGTCACATACACTAACAACTGTACAGATCCTGAGGGAGGTCTAATGGAAGAGAGAGGGTGGGCAAGCGTGCTTTTTTTTTTTTTTTTTTGCCCTACCTTTGTCCATTAGCTGGTTAAACAGCGACACATTGGAGAAGAAGAAGAGGTAAGCAAACATCTGAGCCTGGATCTCAGGGTGGACTTGGTAGCCCTGCAAAAGCTCCTGGGCATTTTGAAACACCTGCGCACACGCGCGCGCGCACACACACACACACACACACACACACACACACGCACACACACACAGATGAGCACAGAAATACTGTTATGAAAGTACATGTCAATCTGTCTACGTCATGCTTTTGTCACCCATAAACTGGCAAAAATTACACATAATATATACTTTATATATTGTGCATCAGCTTGATCCATTGCTTAACTGACGCTATATCCAAGTAAAATATTCAAACCTAAGACATGTTATGGAAATATTCTAGCATCTTGTGCATCATGTCGTTCGCATTTCTCCAAAATTCAGATTCCTGAAATTGCCTTTGGATCTCATTAAAATAAAGTTCTAAGAGTATGAACTGTTTGTATTAACCTGTGACCTATTAGCAGTTTGGAAATTTCAGAAAGGTTGCAGCAAATACTCGCAGAATGCATTTTAGATCTATTTTCATCAGTTACTTTGAGGCGAACACACGGTTCCATTGTAGGAAAAATAGTGGAAGAGAAACAAAGTCTGGCTGTCCTGACCTCTGCAGATATTTGTCACCAATAAAGAGAGGTGTCAACAGCCCACTCTGTCCTGTGGGCCAGTGCCTCTCTAGTTATAGCGGAGAATATCCCCTTCAGGTGCCGCGGTGTGTTTGACAGTTAAGATCATTTAGAGACAATCTGCAAATAATTGGCTGATTCATTTCAGTATGTTATAGCCCAGTTTAGATACCTATTTTCTTCTCTACGTTACTGACTATTCAACAATTACTTTCCACTTTGTTAAATAAACCATCGTGATTTTGTCATTTCTGTCCACCTTTTCTGCAGAGAAAAGACATGCAAATTCACCATGTCAGCTAATACTAAAACCTTTTTTCTCTTTTTTACATAGCAATGATAAAAACAATTCTGAGATTCTGAGAAGTCCTGATATCGGTCTTAGAATTCAGATTGAAAATTTTACAATACTCAGTAATCTTTAGATTCCTCTCTAACCTAGAAAAAAAAAAAGTTTGAATTAATTTTAATGTCAGAGTTCAAGATTACTTCATTCTTAAAATTATCTTTCCTAAATTCTGTAATACATCCCTGATCTACTTCAGTTTTTCTATAAATAAATAGTACATGTCTTTCTGTTTCTCAACCACATATTCATCACATTACACAATGGTTTTATCTATGTGTAACTGAATGTGATATGAAGCATTGGAAAATCAAAATCATCAAAATCACTGGCTGTTTGTGGCCATTTATCTTCAATTCAAATTTCATCATCGTCAAACTATTATAATTTTCATTACTGATTAATTTGTAGAATCTTTTTATGCCTAATCATTGCATTTTTACTGTGATTACATTTTCTAATAAATGAAAATAGAACAAAAATCCAATGACTGTATCCCACGGTGATTTCTTCAGATTGGTTATTTTGGCCAAACTATATTCAGTTATTCGATATTCAATTTACAATGACATAAACCAGAGAACAGCAGCAAACAGTCCAATTTGAGAAGTGTTAACCAGAGAATGTTTGGCATATTTCCTTGTTAAATTACTTAAATGATGAATCGATTTTCAAAATTGCTGTATATTAATTTCCCGTCAATTGAGTCATTGATTAATCGACTAATTGTTTAATCTGCACTACAGTACAGTACAAAACAATACATGTGCTTACCAGCAGGACCCTGCGTACAGGTTCAGGAAAGCCTACACCTCCTTTCCAGCAGGGCTCAGAGCCATCGAGTGGGAATGGATTACAGTCTAACAAACCTGGCAACACCACGTAAAGAGCCTGGACACAAACACAAACACACGCACACAGAGACCCACACAGACACACGCACCCACAAAGCTATGGGTGATGACGGAAGTGATCTGAACTTGCAGAATAACTTCTAATTTAACCATATCATTACCTCATGTAGTCATAATTTGTGTGTGTGTGTATAGGCGTGTGTCCGTGTGTGTAACAACGCAATCAGGTCTTCTGTGTGAATGAGGGTCTGTTATTATTAAGGTAACCCGGTCTTAAAAAAAACAAGATAACAAATGTCTTGATCATTCGGAAGGTGGCATTGTTGCCACAGTGGCAGATTTACCTTGGTGATGTAGTAGACACATTGCTGGAAAGTGTACATGATCACTTCTTCCAAGATGGTCATTGCATCCTCATTGGCTGATATGGTCGCCGATAGCAACGATTCCTTTGACCCTAGACACATATGACAGGAACAGAGGCAAACTTGAGAGATATATGTGCTGAGAGAGAGGGAGTGTTGTAGCTGTATCAGTATCTACTGTTCGTCACAGTGAGTAATAACTCATCATTCAGACCATGTGTGTGTGTGTGTGTGTGTGTGTGTGTGTGTGCGTGTGTGTGTGTGTGTGTGTGTGTGTGGGGTGCGTGTGTACCTTGCATTGTCTCTATGCTGTGTGTGTATGCTGGTGCTCTTTGCTGTATAAAGTAGAGGATCTCGATGGAATTGGACATCCAGAAGAAGATGGTCTGCAGGTCTGGGACCAAGTCGGAGATACTGAGCAGAGAGAGGGAGGCCGGGTCCTGGCTACATGGACACACACAAACACACGGAGGCACAAACAGTGGGGGGTTAAACACTGTTAGGTAGACATACAGAGTACATGGTACAAAAATGGTACATGAGCGCACATGCTCCCTTTCTTTCTAACACAAGTTGGAAAGCAACACTCACTGTTGAGCTTGCTTCTGAGCCAGCTCCTTTGTTTTCTCCTGAAAGAGACACACACACACACACACACACACACACACAGCAATTAAGCGCTCATTAAACTTTTAGGATGTGCGTAGGAGAACCACACTTCATGACGCTATCACTAACCTGCAGAAAGAAATACCACTATCATATTTATGAAACCTTGCATGCTCACAGTGACGTACATTGATAATTGCCTTATGCCCTATTGGTCTGAATATAATACAACCCTAGTTATAACACAACCTCACCCCCCCATACTATTTTTAGATTTTTGAAGATAGGCCAGGCCTTAGTCAAGGTTTTTCTGCCATGTTTTATGGCAGAATTGGGCCACCTCATCTGAAACAGAGATTGTCCCAATAATATCAATTGTCTACATATTTAGAAAATAAAACACCCTTCAGGAAAAAGATCAGCGACACTATTATATACAGCAAATCCCATATTTTTAAAGAATATCGCAATTGTTTAGGTCACCATCTACTGACAAAATTGAACCCGACACGAGATTGCGTCAGGATCTGGGTTGCTTCCCACCTCTGCCCAATAATCTCCTAGAATAATAACATCAAAAATAACCTTATTTGTACAGCACTTTCCAAACAGAGAAACCTTGGCTCAAGCAAGAGTAAATGGATATGGAGATAGAAGTGTGGATGACTTTCTTCAGTATAAAAGGATAAAAAAGACTTCATTTTGGAGATATTTCTTAAGTGAAGAAAGCAGAACTTTACATTACTCCTACGTTTACTTATACCGCTGGTGTCAGCTGCTGTTATGGGTACATATATGTAGCTGATGTATAGTGAAAATAATAATGGATCTAAAACTGTCACTGCCCACGGTGATGGGCATTACCAACAGAAACAGAGAAAGTTCTAGGGCTGAGATACGATTTGAACCAACGAAGGACAGAATCGGAGATGCCGACCCACTTCTCAGGGCGACTGAGCACAATGGTATGGCCAGCCGTGTCAAATGCAGCAACAAGGTCCAGTAGTATCAAAACTGAGCAGTCACCAGCAACTGTTATCACACAGTTGCTGTTTGAAATGAATCCTTAGTCAGATTCTTAGGCTTGTTGAGTTATTCTTTTCAGATTTCACGATCCAAGTCAGGAAACGTTTTCTAATTTAAGACTATCATTTATTTAGGCCAACATTTTCATTTAACTGATGCTTTGAGCATATTTTGTTAAAAGGAAAAAAATGGTTATAAAATGTTCATGTTCCCAAAACTAAAAAGTATGGTTTTGGTATCAGAGCCAAAACTCAGGTATCATGTATGTATTGACATTTTAAATAAAATAAAAAATATACAGCCCTGTTTTTAAGTCCTCGTCCTTAAAGTATCTCCCTTTTGTAAAAGTGAAACATGAAATTTAATCTAAATCCCTAAACTTCCTCTAGTGTGTGTTGTAATGAAGACAGACAATTCATAGAATAGTTAGAGGAGATTATATTGTGTGTGCGTGTCTGTAAGACAGTACAGCACATGTGAAATGCAACCCTGTTTAACTATTCACCTGACCTGACATGGCTGACCGGCTTCTCTCCACATTGGGATCATCTTAATCAGAGACCAGAGCACCACAGAGACAGACAGACAAACGGAGAGACAGCCAGACAGGCACACACTGACCCATGCGATGGTCTGGATTCGCCGCACAATCTTGAGAAGCAGCTTTCCAAAACTCCCAGGTGGGAAGGTTGAGGCAGAGTGTTGTATGCACAGACACAGCAGGTAAGATGGTGTCAGTTTATGGTCGTCTCCTAAGAGAAAGACACAGGTTTGGAGGGTCAGTTGTGAAATAAAACATATTTTCTTATTTACCTTTAGTGGCATCTCTATAGTCTTACAGCTCAAGGCATTTTTAAATTTACAGGTTTCACTGGAACCACTTGCTGGCTAAGAAATACTCCCGGCTATTTTTATTTTATAACGGTTGACAGTGAGAGCTGTGGATTATCCAGAGTAACAGTGAGACTGATACTGGAAAGAAATGTTGCTGTCGAATTTTTCAAATGTCATTTTCCTATAGATTGATTCTACGTTCACCGTTTTATATCTATAACCTTTGACAACAGAAATGCAAAATGGATTGATTGGACTATTACTCTAAGGAAACAGACATTAATGCTCTTTTCACCATTTTTCCTTATCTCTTTTTTTTTTTTCAGTACTAAGGGGTGACTGCGCCCAAATCCCTGTGTGATGAACTGTAAATGTGTGTTTTATTGACATCACATTCCAGCCCTCATTTTTTCTGGAAATGTCTTTTGAATTGCACCACAGTACATCAACTGACACTGAAAACACTAGATTGTGTAAGTCAACTGAAGTTTTATTTTCTCTGTGATATTGTCAATCGGAGCACACACCTCCAGGTTCTATGAGGGACACGATTCTGTTCAACAGTTGGTCTTCATGAGCCTGGTCAAACTCCAGCTGTAGCCTCCTTTTCTGACCTCCTCCTCCTCCTCTTCCTCCTCTTCCTCCTCTTCCATCCCCTGCTGACAAACTAAGGGGTCCTCCTGCTGTTGTCACCCCGCTGCACGGTTTCACCAGATGAGGTTTGAAGCTGCGTCTAACTGCCGGAACACTCGACATCTGCGCTGCTCTGTCCTTCAGCACAGAACCGCACATCTTACAAGTCTGAGCTCCACCCTCTCCTTCCTCCCCTCCTACATCGTAAAGCTGCCCGAGGGTGCGGAGGCGTGCCAATGTCTGAGCAGGCAGAGGCTTAGCGCCTGTGGGGTCCTTGTACAGGAAGATGTAATGCGCTCCAAAGGAGAGGAGGTCGCCGTGTCGCAGCGTGGTGGAGCGCTCGCAGCGGGAAAAGTTCACCAGAACGGTGGCGTGGAGCACAGGCTCAACGGCAACACAGGACCGCTGACTCTCCGCCAACTCTTCTCCCTTGTTGTTGTTGGCATGGCGACGGGGTGCAGGAACTCTGCGCAAGCGGCAGTGGAGGGGCAGGATGTCAGGAGAGAACAGGCAGATGTTGGGGCGAGCTGACGGAGTCTCCTGACCGACCGTATGCTGCTCTCTATTCAGCAGGTACACCAGGCAGTCCTGCAACACACCACACATTTAATCTCACAATATGATCAGACACACCCGAATCTGGAAGAAAACCCATGAACGTCTTCACTATCTTCACCTGCCGATTGTATCCCTGCAGCAGCAGGAGATGTGGCGACTGGTACAGAGAGTGCCTCACCCCTCCGCCTCCCTGGCTCCCCTCCTCTTTCCTCCGGCCGCTGGAGGCCACTTCACGGTCTCGGCCCCTCAAGGGCCCTGGCAGGGTGGAGTAATAACGTTTGGGCTCCTCTCCTACTCCCAGCTGAAAACACATGCACGCATGCAACAACACACAAGCATTTAGGATTTAAGTCAGGCTGATAGCAGTCCCGTGAATCATGGCAATCAATCGCCCTGACTAGGCTTCACCGGGAGGCCCCACCTGGTTGAGGCTGGTTTCACTGAGGCTGCGGCAGAAGGACGAGTTGCTGGACCGGGGCAGGGTCAGTGTCCCCTTCGCCCTGTTCCTCTGGAGCTTACGAGCTTGAGCATTAATATCTACAGGGAGGCAGAGAGGAATAGCCAGCAAGAGAACAAGGATGGGGAGACAAGGGCAAGAGGGAGAGTGGGTGGAGAATAATGAGCAAAAGGAAGAGGTGGAGCAGGGAAAGAGGAGTTGAGGACACAGACAAAAAGAAAGGTAAAGACTGGAAAATAAGAAGAAAGTGTACTTAAATGTGACATGCATTATTAGCATGTATGTTTGACTCATGAGTGAGGTCTGGATAACGTAACTTGTCAGGCACAGTCATGTGTGAGCTGAGTGGAAACTGAGTAAAACCAGTCAGATGAAGTAAATGGCGTTGGAAGGAGCAGCACATGTGGCTGACAACATTGAACCTGATGAAAACTGAACTCAGCAGCTCCTCGTGATTTAAATTTGAGGATTTTGAGGCCATGCAATGGCACACACAGATTTACACACACACACACACTCACGCTGGTTGAATCACTGGCAATGGGAGTGGCGCTGGTGACAACGCAGGTAGAGGTGGTCTCCATGGCAATGACTGACAGCCACCCTACCTGAGGCCAGTCCCCACCTTTAGAGCTTGACTGTACCACGCGACCAGACCGTAGGGGGGAGCTCCTTTGTTTGCCAAGCCTGGACCGACCCATTAGAGCCGCCAGGAATTGGGGGGGTTTGGGCCCTAAAGCAGGGTGGGAGGGGGTTAGGAGGGGGGGGAGAGGCTGAGAAAACACCCCCTCACCAAAACACCAAGCACAGAATAACCCCCATAAAAACACAAACACCATCCGCACACCACAAGAAATACATGCACTGTGGCGCAAAAAGGGTCTGTGATGCTTTAGTGAGTCTAATCACCAGCTGGTAAGGAGAGATACACAGTTAAGGGCGTGAGGTACAGGGTCTTCCTCCCAATATATCACCGACAAATTAATAACATAGTAACATTTGATCTCCTTTGTGCTTTCATGTGAGGCAATTTAGGTGTTTTTGTCTTTGATTTTTCCATTTTTTCCCCTCGGTGAGCTGGCAGTTGAGACATAAACCAGCAGAGTTGGGGACGTAGGATAAATCACTTACAGGTGATAATACAATTAATTTGGATGTGATGTGTTCGTGTATCTGGTGAAAATCCTACAGTACCAAGTGCTATCTCTTCACAAAAAGTGTATGTGAGAATACGCACAATTCACACATGCGCATGCACGCTCACACGTACAAGAAGGGGAGAAAAAAGGACAACAAGTTAGACACAGAAGTAAAGAGAGAAAGAAAGGCGATTCAGGGTGAGTGAGTTCTGTAAAAACTGTAACACCATAGGGTTAATGTGAAAATGAAAATATGTCTATTAATATGTATTAGTTAACTTAATAAAGCGGTTTTATTCCTGAAGGTATTCTTTGCTGTGATTATATATTTTTTTACATTTTCAGATGCTAAACAGAATGATATAAACTATGGAACTGTAATTGCAATGGTTTAAGCACAGTAAAGAATGCTTTCAATGGAATGGAGAAGGCTGGTGATAATCTCTATTTTACTTATTGTAAACAAATCCAATTAAAATACCAAAACCCACAGTGAGTTGATCCAAGCCAGAGCTACACAGGCAATATATCAGTGAGCCACACTGTTGCACTGCCTGACATGTTCCTTTCACTACGACGGACACTGCAGTTTATTCTGAGCCAATCCCACATGCATCGTCCTGCCTTAAATACTTAAAAACCCACACACCAAATGTGTCTTAACCCGCAGTTTAAAATAGTCCCCAATATATGCACAATTTACTACTTTCTGAGAACTCTGCTAAAAACTGCAGTAACCGGAAATTACAGAGCCTTTTTTGTTACGAAAATCCACGGGAACAGTGGAAAAAGGCTTTCCAAAAGGATTTTGTGTGATAATTCCCTAAACAAAAACAAAACAAAAAAATAGGGGACCCGCCGTATGCAGAAAAGTGAGAACATTTTATAAGATAAATATGTGCACAAATACATGTACTCAATGGCATGAAGAACAACTTGTTAAAAATAAAACTATATATTTGACAGAGTCAGTATAGGGACGTCAAAAAGCATCAGTCAAGTTTTTCTCCAAATTTAGACCAAGTTGTAACCGAACTTCCAGAAATGGGTAAGAAACAATGAAAACGATGCGGAGATCTTGATGGAAATATGGCTTCTATGTTTGTTTCATGTAGCTATTAATTTTGGAAGGCTACGGTCCTTATTGAGCCAGACAGATCTGATGTTTTCGTTTGCTGCAATTTTTGCTGTCACTTCAGTGGATGTTTAAGTCAGATGCTCCATGTACGTCATGATTTATTTGCTAAATCTGTTTGCATTGCACTTTGTTGCAATTTGTTCTCATTGATACACAAACTTTTCCAACTCAGCCAAGTGTAAACTTACTTTTTTTTCGTATTTCCGACATTTCCACTCAGTTTTTTTTTTTTCCCTTTTATGCACATATTGAAAATGGTAGCTGGAAACATGCTTGGGAGACAGTCTGAAGCATCATGGGTTTTGGTCTTTTCATGGGATTTGCTGACCATTAGAAAAAAATACAGAGCACCACCAGTCCTACCCTTGCAGGGTTTCATGCTTTTACAGGTTGATTCATATTTTTCTCTCGGCTGTCTGAAAATTATACAGCTCTACCATACAGCAACAGAAAACAGTAAAAGAGACTGCTGACTGGCTCTTTGGCTACCACAGAAGTTGACATAGCAACCAGTAAACCCTGGCATGCCTCATGAGAAATGTTAGTGTTGCTGCAAAGTGCAATCTCTGACTGTGAGGCTGACAATACTCGCTCTCTCTCTCACCGGGCACTGCTGTTCACTAAGTGGGTGTGTGTGAATTTCCCCTCAACGGGGTGGACAGGGATGAGCGTGTGCGCTTGTGTGTAAATGGCAAACTTTTCGTCAATCAGTAAACCAATTTCGCATAAAGGTCACTGCATGGTTCCTAAAGAGAGACACATTCACACACACATGGAATTACTGCAGTGCAGATGTAAAGTCACGACGGATGTTTTCCTGCGTTTGTGCAATTTGTTTATAGATTATCTACTGAAATCTATCAACAAAATAGAGTCAATTTAACGCAGTTCAGGTGTGAGCTGGTACAGTTACTTTGCACCGAAAGTGATTTCACCTCACACAGTGTCATTCATAAAAAAAACACCAGAGTGCCCACACTCATCCACACCTCTGGTTGCAAAGGATTCAGCTTTCACTCAATTAATCGACCAGCTGTCCATGCATTTCTACTGCACTGGTTGCGCGCGTGTGTGTGCGTGCGTGTGTGTGTGCGTGTGTGTGTGTTCCTTTAACTGCTCTGCTGCACATGCCAGTGTGTGTGTCCCTAAAAGAAACCCAGATGAAACGCTGTCTTCGCAGGAGGGCAGCTCCGTATAAAAGAAGCACTGGCGATCAGACAGAAATAACATCTTCTCTACAGGATCATAACTGACAAAAACTCTAATTCTGCATCTCCCCACACACACACACACACACACACACACACACACACACACACACACACACACACACACACACATTTCCACACAAGCGCACTCACTGCGGGGAAGCTAACGAGCTGTGCTTTTCTGCTGAGTTTGACATGTTAAGAAAGGAAGGGAATTAGACCAGCTGCTGCGTGTGTGCGCGAGTTTGTTCGTGCTTATGTGTCACTGTTTGCGGGTTTCCTCACCGGCGGTGACGGTGTCCTTCTCCTTGGCGTTGAGCTCCTCCACCTCTGCTCTCCTGCGCAGCTCGAATCTGCGAGCGTGTCCTTCTCGGGGCTTCCACAGCTCTTGGAGCAACAGCGGCTTTTCGTTGTCCCCCAGCGCGCGCAGGCATTCGGTCCGCCACCCACCGCCTCCTTCTCCTCCTCCTCCTCCCACCCCACCTCCACCTCCACCTCCACCCTCCAAACGTCCGATCACGTCGCACAGGACGTAAGAGTGGGCGGCATCCTTGTTGAGCGAGTAACGCTCGAGTGCCTCCTTGACCAGTTCCTGCGCACTGGAGCGCGGCGTGGCCAGGACGCTCTTGTAGTTGGCACCGGCGCAGATCTCGTCCCCGAAAATCTTCAGCACCCCAGGGGCCGAGCTCTGTGTGGAGAGCTCGGCCGGGTCGTCCGCCGGTCGCTCCGGGGGCTCGGTCGTCGAGCGCCGGTCCGCGCGGGTGTTCGTTCCGGTTTCTGCGGCAACACGGTCTCTGTAACTCAGAGTACGGTACAGGACCTGGAGGACGGACAGACAATACTGAATGTGCCGCAGGGCCACAGTCTCACAGACGCTATGTACACTATACGTTTCCCGGACTGTAGGTTAAAGGGTCAGTTCGCCCAAATTACAAAAAAGCGCCAGCCTCCGGTGGCGTCCAGCCATGAAGACTGTTTCGGCTTTATTTTGCCAAGGGCTCGGAGATATCAGTCCCTGTCATTTTCCGCCACCATCCCAGTAAAGTGGAGATGAACAACCTCTCGAACGGCACCGAAAAACTACATTTAAACAAGGGCAGGAGACAGTGGCCATGCTAGCGGCTCTGCGAGGCTGTACTCGGGCACAGCGCCGCTTTGAGCTAAATGCTAACCCCAGCATGCTAACATGCTCACAATGACAACACCAACATGATGTTTAGCACGTTTAGTGTTCACCATGTTCCCCAGCTAACATTTATTAATTAGCGCTAAACACGACGTACAGCTGAGGCCGATGGGAAGGTCTTTTTTTTTTTTTTTTTTTTTTTTGCGGGTATTTGGTGGTAAACTAAAGTACAGACAAAATAAAATTATTGCACCAATGGCGGCGCTAGATGTAAAAGTCAGAAAACCACCGAAGCTGTTTCAATTCATCCTGAGGCGAACACCAATGTCCCTACCAAATGTCACGTCAATCCACGTCAATTGTTGCTGAGACATTTCACTCAAAACCACGAATGTTTCAACCTCATGGTGGCGCTAGAGGAAGAAGTCAGGGGATCCCCAAAGTCAGTAGGATCCCCCCCCACCCCGAGTCACATGGAGTGTTCATGAATCCAAATCTCAACCAAATTTCATGGCAGTCGATCCAACAGTTGTTCACTTGTTTCATTCTGGACCAAAGCGGTGCGCTGACGGACCAACACTGTATGTAATCCTTTGAGCAACACCACTAGCATGGGTTAAAATAAACAAAACCCATCCTCATCATCATCATCATCATCCTCATGTCCTTCCAGAAGCAGTACCACGGTTACAGTGAATAATCCATTTCAGATAACCTCAGAAAATAAAACCAACACTATCTACATGGATAAATACAACTAGAGACAAGTGAGAGATATATATATAAATTGTAATTTGGGTAAACTGACCATAATATTTTAAACAACACACTTAGATATAGTTCACAGACAAGCACTTCACTAAATACTGTATAAATATTTATCAGTACGTTTTACGTTTTTGTTTTCACTTTTCATTTTTAACCTCTATTCAGCTTGGATGCTGTCTTGAGACTGAAAGAGTTTTGATAAAAATGGCAGTGTGTGTGTGTGTGTGTGTGTGTGTGTGTGTGTGTGTACTGTATACCTGTGTGAAGGTCCTACTCTGGCGTTTCAGGCGGTTCTTGGACGGTAGGGACATACTGGCCCCGGATGAAGAACCGTAGAACATGATGCTGCTGTTGGCTTCACAAACTCCACAACTGGTGAGCAAGGACACACACACACACACACACACAGAGTTTAAAAAGTACATGCATAAAAGGTGATAATGGACACAGGGCTGCACCTTACACACTTCGTTTTGGAATATTTGTTGATCTGGAAGGTAAAATCTACTATGTAAAATGTATCCATAAACACACCGCGATAAATAACAAAAATTGCGTGTGTGTGTGTGTGTGTGTGTGTGTGTGTGTGTGTGTGTGTGTGTGTGTGTCTGGCAAGTACCTTGATACAGTTAGGTATTGTCACCTCTGTTTGCAGCAGCACCAGGTAAAGGTTTAGAGTTGAGGGTCAGATAATTTGCATTTCACCCTGGAGAAGTAAAAGAGACGATATTAATGACAGTTTACAGCAAAACCGGAGGGTCCCTGTTGAGTTCTGGATCACTGAGATAACTCTTGTTTTTCTAGATCCTCTGTGATTCAGATAATACCGCGGTGGCCTTTAGTTCTTTTAATGATACCTTGACCGAGCTAAGCTGTTTTCAAACCAGAGTCAAAACTGCAAACCAACATCATATTGCCTGCCAGACACATTTCCTACACGGGTTTGTTGGAAGGAACTATAGATTTCTGGGCCTGGATCAGGGCAAAATCTGGAGATAAAAATGTGGATTTTTTTTTTTGTACCAAACCAAACTGTTCTGCTCTTTTTAAAAATCCAGTTGTGTCTATTCAATTAGAGACATAAGGGCTCTGACTAATGGTTATTTTCAGTATCAGTTAATCAAATGATCCAAAGTGATGCCTTGAATGTCTTGTTTTATCAATCCAACATTTCAAAATTTTAAAATATTGTTTACAATGATATTAAACAAAGAAAACCTTTGAATCCTCACATATGAGAAGCAGAGAAATATTTGACATTGTGCGTAAAAAATTACTTTATAATTACTTGGTTATCAAAATAGTTGCAGATTCATTTTCTGGTGATTGAGTAACTGTTGCAGCTTTATTATATATTCCGGATACTACTCAAGAAGTCGGGTTTGTTATTTGTAACAATCAGAACATACGACCTTATGATCGGTTCTGTGTTTACTTTCAAATCCAGTGGTTATGATACCAAATCTTATGATTCGTTCATTTTAAATATTCCACAATTTTTAGAGCATGGCAAACAACTATGCACTTTGTAAATGCACCATTTAGGTTTTTCTGTCCTTCACTTTGGCTTTAATATGGGTCATAGACCTATCCTGTGTATATATATACTAGGGCCACAACTAATTACTGTTCATTATCGATGAAGGAATCAAGTACTTTTTTGACGAATCAATTCACTGTCTGCTTATAACATGTCAGTAAATAGAGGAAAACCCTAAGTACAAGTTATCAGGGCCCAAGGTGACTTCTTCAAATGTCTTGTTTTGTTGAACTAACAGCCGAAAAACGTCAGATGTTTCCATTTACAGTGATATAGAACAGAGAAAAACAGCAAATTGTCTCATTTGAGGTGCTGAAATCAGCAAGTATTTGTCATTTTCAGCTTGATAAATGACTTGATTATCAGAACACTGATCAACAAAATCGTTGCCCCCTTTTTTTTTTAACCTCTGCTAAAATCTAACATTTTACATTTTTGCACTGCTATATTCTCCGTCATTTGTCACTTTTGTAAATACATTTTCCTCCCAAATCTCTTGTATAAAAACTGAAATCTATAACCCGGTGAGACTGCTGAAATCAATACATGAATGAAAAAGGAGAAACCCCCCCTACGCCTGCCTGCATCCAGGCCGTGCATTTTTTTTTTTTTTACCTCCACAGAACAGGTCCGTTCCCTACAGGAGGGTGAGTCACACTTCACCCCCGGCTCTGGATGAACTCTTTTGACGGATGAAGATCTCTAGTGCGGGGCTCCACTGGGGACCGCGTGCGAGCATCGTACAGCCCGCGCAGCAGCAGACTCGCCGGCAGGGGAGAGCGACGCCAGGTGCGGCGCGCGCTTTCGACCCGTGCAGTCGTTCGCTCACTCACGCGGTCTATGATTTTCTTTTCCCAGCAAATATTTGGCGGCCGGCCGGAAAGGGTGTTGCTCTGGCTGACTCTGCTAGCACTGGTGGGATAACGTGACTATTTTAAATGCCTGCTAATCCACAGTAATCTGGCTACTTGGCCGCAGTTAACTCAATCCTGGCACTAACAACCCCCCCCCCCTACACACACACACACACACAAACACAGACCCAGCCGGAGAGGCCTAAATTTCGAATCGGCAGGTTGTGTGTTTTTGTGACACAGGGGGGGGGTACTGTTCCGTTTGGTAACCGTGCCACGGAGGCGACCACAACTTCTCCGGCACCTCTTTCACTCGCCGCCCGTCCTTGTCCGTGCCGCGAGAAGGTCAGAATTAAACGCCGCGTTAGGAAAAAGTAGGCACCTCTAACCGGCCAGATAGTATTCGACAGAATTTGCGATCACTACGGGTCTGCCCTTTCTTTGGTGTCCGTCCGTCTGTTTACGACTTTGGGCTCAGTGGTCGCCAGTAGCAACCGCCGTAGCAACAAAAAGGCCAGGAGGAAATCCTCAGCAAATAATCCGCTGACGAGTCGCCGGGCGCCGGCACCGAGAGCCACCGGCCCGGCCTCTTTATCAGGTCGAGCAGGTGCGTCCTAACGACTGTGGACGAGCCCGTCGCACATCGCACTCGGGACTCGGCACACGAACAGCGAAGGCGCCTCGACACTGCTCCGACACCTGACCGACACTCAGCGACAATGGAGCGGGGAATGCTGTTGCTAATTATGAGGGCGCCGAGAGACGCGGCGCCTCCAAAATCGTCCCTGGAAAAGTTGAGGTGCGATCCCGGCAGCGACTAGCCCAGTCCCCCGAGGGCTCCCCTGGGTGTCTGTTGCGTTAATACTCACGCTGCCGCCTGCAATGCGTGGCTCCATAGTGCGGGGGAATCCTTCCTCGCTTGTCTCTCGTTCCCTCTCCCCTAACAGGCAGAAAATCCCCGGTACAACGGGCCAAAAAAACACCAAACAAACAAACCCCTAGCTGCCCCGTTCCGAGCGACACCCAGCCGTCCGGGGCTCCCACCCACATCCCCCCAAAACAGCCCGTTAACTTGGGCAACAGCCAGCCGCTGGGTGCTCCTGCTCCTGTGCGCACATCTCCGCCGAGTGTCCACTGTCCAGCAATGCCTGCTGCCCTCCGGCAACCGCATTCCCACATACACAGCGGTTCGCTGCCGAGCCGCGACGGAAACGCCCGAGAGCCGTCCGCGCCGCTTCACCTCGGCGCACCTGCTCTGGCGAACCGAGCGAACGGGGACGACTCCGCCTGGCGGACACCGGCGACACGGAAAACCGCCCGGAGACACTGGTGTATGGAGGTTCAAAACGGTCAATATTAAAGGACCCCCCCCCCAAAAGAAAAAAAAACCCCAGCTCCGTGTGGTTTAAGTCTGGAGACTGTGCTGGTCTTCAGTGATTTTCTATCAGGGTTTCCTCCAGTTTCCGAATGCCTTTTGATGGTGCAGGAAACCGTACTCACTGACACCTGGGATGTCTTTGCAGGTTCCCTACATGGAATACCTACACTTTAGGGGACTTACGTCGCTGTTACTTGCCTTTTTTCTCGCCATTGTTGTAGCAATACACAGTACTACTTCCTGCAGGGCACTGTCGTCCGAATCATGCTTCAGAGCGGGCAGTAACACAGTCTGTTCCCACACTGCTTTTTTTAGAGATGGTTTTGTACATAATCAACATAAGTTTGGATATCACTAAGATTCGTTTGCATCAACTTCCTTGGCTTAATTTACTGCAGAAAAGCTGTAAGATCTTAAATTATTACTTGATACAGTAAAAAGGCCCTTTTTATAACTCTGATATGTGCAGTTTTTCAGTTTTTGGTAACTTAAACTTTTTTCCCTCTGGTTTGCTGCTTGCCTAGTACCTTTTAAAGGTTATTTACTGGACTTAAGCCACTTAAATTTTGTTAAAAACTGGAAAAATGACGATATATATATATATACGATGAAATATTTGCAAATACCTTTCATTGCAAACTTTTAACTACTGAAAACAAGATGTCTCCTACATCACTGAAAGACCATTCTCAAAAAAAAACTATATGTGCATTGCAGGCTTCGAGTTTCCACATCCCCCTTGCGTAGGCTGCATGTTGGACCATGATGCTCGCTGGTGCAGGCCTTAAACTCAGATGTTAGGTGAGTGCAGAGAAATGCAGAGAATCTCAAACATCCAAGAGAAGTAGCAGTGATCAAAACACATTTCTGAGTGGAAGGAGACTTTAAATAAGATTTTAAAAAGGCATTATGAAATAAATAATCATTTTAATACGTCCTGACAAAATATGTAATATAACCCTGAAATTGTGAAATAAACCAACCAGGTCATTATTATAAAATGCTATTTCATCCTGCTTATTTTCACAACAAAGTTTATTACAGGTTAGTTTAATTTTATTCCAGCAGTTTTTATTTCGACAACCAAAACATTTTATTATAATGACCTGAGTTTTATAAACTTATTCCGTTTTTTGTTTTTTTTTAACAATTTCATGGTTTTAGGCCCACATTTTGTCTGTATTTATTCTTATGATTGCTTATTTACACATTTAATGTTGCACATTTTGAATCTTCATAGTGCCCTAGAAAATGTAGGGGTCCCCTATTAGATTTTATGGATAAACCTAATCCAGGTGCTCAGCAGGTGTGTTGAAAAAGAAATGTCTTCAATTATTTGGATTCTTTGTCTTTTTGGTTACATATTATTTTGACTCTTCTCATTATTTGTGCTGAAATGGGGGGGGGTTCGTAATAAAAGAGAAAAAAAGGGATCCCTAATGTGTCCAGACCACAGTGCATTTGTTTCAAAGGTAAATGGCTTAAATTTACAGACTGCAATAGAATAAACTACTAATTTTTACCTCTAAATATGATATAAAATATTTTTGAGAAGTCTGCTGTCTCTGGCTTTTGTAATTCATGAACTACGAACTACTATAAGGGGACAGAAAACAGTCACTGAAACACAAAATTAACAATTTTCAGTAAACAGGTTGACAGGTATCTAGAAGCTTCTTTATCATTCATAGTTATTTAGGACCTACTTTTAGTTTTTTTGTTCATTATTTATATTTTTTTCAGTACTACCATATAAAAAATATATAGAGAGTGGTCAAATTTCAGTTTCATTCATCAAATGGGAAAATGGTAAATGTACAAGATTGACTATGCTAAATTATAGCCTCAATTTTTTCCTCATTTTTATTGTTTTATAATAACTAGGACAATGCTTTTTTAAAATTTTTTTAATGATTTCTACCTCTAAATTCTTCTCCAATATGAGGTATGTGATTCTAAATCTTGTCAAATACAGCCCCTCTGCCCGATTTACTTTAGCATCCTTGACATGAAAGTTTGTTTGAATCAAAATACGCTGAATAGGGTTAAAACATTAATTCAGAAATATCTGCATATCATATTGTCAACATTGCATATTGTCGGAAATTGCTATACTTCAAATATTTCATATTTTTATGTTTGATTTTATGATCAAATATGACGCTATGAAATATTTGAAAAGGTGAAACATTATAAAATGTTGAGTCTTGGAATATACTACATGAAAAAGCTTTTTTATTACAAGAGAAATAGAAAAGATAAAAGCATTGTTGGCATCATATAGGCTTATCACAGCACAAAAGCACCACAGACACAATAACCGATATGAAAACTGGAGAAAGAGACAGAAAGAATATGGGATAATAGAATCAGTCACGTAGGACCAGAAAAAGAACACCAGCAGCACTGAGAACAGAGCCACAATCACAGAGCATCTATAAACAATATACAGAGGGTCCATGAAGGCTTCATGGAGAGTTTATAAAACCACAGAGCTCTACACAGATTCAGGTGGGTCTGAATGAGACACATATTATGACCAAGACAAGACAGACACAAGTCAAATCCTCAAATACGTCGTCGCAGCGTTGCCAAAACCTGCCTGTGGAAACAGACTAAATACTGGCAATATAACCTCCCGAGTCCTCCAACACAGTAAACTCAAACATTTGGTTTGTCCCGGAGGCTCACGTAAACGCTGAGAATACAAATACTCAAAGATACGCATCTGAGGAGGTTCATTCCAAACTGAGACATCCACAGTGTGACAAATGTAATTCCCAGCCAGCTGTGACACTGAATTTGTTCTGATGCTAAATTACCACTCCCTGCTGTGGAAAAAAAAAACAACTAAACTGCAACCTGTGATGATAACAAAGGCTTTTGTCACCTCCAGGTTATTTTTTATTTTTATCTCAAAAACGATTAAAAGGTTTGGTTGAATTTTGGTGTTTTTAGGTGTCATTAGATGGGTTTTCTTTTGGACCCTGCAGTATAATGCTGCATGCATTTGCTGGTTGGTAAGTTGTAAATGCATTTTTTTAGTTATTGGGGAATGAATATTAAGTTTCGAAATGAAACTATATTTGAATAAAGATCTGTTCAGGGGCATTTAGACAGCAGTGCAGCAGTGTTCCTAAACAGCTGCTCTTTTGTGAGGAATGCGCAGATTTGTTCTATATGAGTTGCACTATATTATTTGTTCCCTTCGCCCAAGAGGTTACGTTTTAAGTCTAGTTTTTCGCTTGGTTTTCAGTTTTTTTTTTTGTCTGCAAGTTAGCACGATATCTTTAGAGGGTGTAAAGTTTGCCCGTGGCATGAGGAAGAAATGATAAAGTTTTGGTTTGGATTCGAATCTGGGACCCGAATTTTTTAAATTACCTCCTAACATTGGAAGATAAGGCGTTTTCTTTGCCTCCCTAGTTATCTCATGAACTACTGCAGTTATTTACAAGAAAAAAAAATCTGGCACGTGCATCTAGTAAGTGTATTTTGATGCAAATCCAACTGCAAATTTTGCGGATTTTGCAGCATATGTGAAGGGATGCTTCCTAATTCTTATTATAATCTATCAACATATTTGCTACCATAATATGTTTAGCGGTTCTATGTCAATTTCTGACTGCCTTAAAGCTTTCTCCTGTTTGGTTATTCTATAAATATTACCCATATGTAAAGCTTGCAGAAAACTTTTGGGGCTACTGCCCTACTTGGGGACGTGAGCAAGCATGTGAAGCAGCGTGGACTGATGCCAGCATTAAAGAAAACAGGCAGCGCCTGAACAACCGCCGCAGCTTTAGTGGTTGTTGAACGTCGCTTCACAGGCTTTTAAGCCAAATTTGATCCAAGTCCTGTGAGACAGACATTAGCGAAAGGATGTTGAACAGGGGCAGAAGTTTTAAAAAAAAAATCATTTTTACACGTATGAATACTAGACGGTCTGACCTTTTGGCCAACTAGCCACTTTTATGATACTACACAAGCTTGTCCAATATACCATGTGCCACCACATACAGTTTAACACGAAGAGAATACATACATATTGAAATGTAGTTTTTATGTGTTCAAGGTACATGCGTTCACGTGTAAACATAGACTCAGCCCATTAGAGGCTTTGGATTCATGGGAGTCAGATAGTACAGGATACACACAAATTAGCACACACACACACACACACGCACTGCGCAGCGCACGCCAAGACACACACGCACACCTGACACACCTGATAAGATTATTGGGCCAGATTGTTCAAAATAACTAGCTTCAGTTTCCTTTTCAGTGAGGAGAGAATGGTAGAGTGTGTGTGTGCAGTCAGTTGCGGCAGTAGGTCAGTCTTCTGGCAGTGCTGAATCAGACAGTGGTTTTCCCCTCTGAGGTTCAACCATTTAGCTTTGACAGACTCTATCAAATGGGTCTTACTCATTTAGGATGGAGATGATGAAGATGATCGGCTAACGCTATAAGTAGGTTAGAAGAAAATATAGATGAAGTCAACATATACCGTACGTCATTGATACATATATACTGTATAAATCGTACTGATGACATCTTCACTTACTAACCCTAATCAACAGCAAACTATTAGAATTCAGTAAATATTCTTGATAATCTACTGAATAGAGCCTAGTAAAAGTGGAAGCACACAAGTCTTCAAGACTAAACCGTGAATATCTGAATGTTCAACATAAAAAAACATCCTTCTACAGTCATGCTTGATATGGAAATCACAGTAAATCACCGACTGAAGCGATCGCTGTTAAAACCATATGGTGTACTAAACTGTAGGTAGCACAACTAATAACAATAACAGTAATAATACTATCTAGAGCTCTGAATGGGAATAGTAAATTACTGATGTTGCAAACTCTTAAATATAATCAAACCAAATAAAACTTTCTGTTAATATAGACGATGATACTTTAAATAATGTCCTAAAACTAATTATGATAGTCAAGTCAGCTAATTGTAAACATTGTCTTCCTCTTGACCATAAGACAATGCCCCTCAATTCAGCTTCTGAAAACTGAATCTGGACGTGCACCACAAAGAGAGAAATCTCCAAGATTAGTAATTTAACCCCTGATCATTGGAATGAAACCAAATTCCTGCAAAAAATACTGTAACCTAAAACTGAAATGAACTGAGGTGGTAAAAACTAAAAAGCTGTGTCCAAGTTCACAGGCTGCCTTCCTTGAGATCCAGATTCCTCTCAACGGGCTGTCAGGGCAGTTTCAGTGCAAAGTCTCCTCCAAATGCAGCCTTTTTTTTTTTTTGCCACAGCTAGGAATACACATCTGATGTTTGCTTCGTGACTCTCAGTGTCCTACAATCTATTGCATGCCGGTCAATTGCTTAATGGTGCGTTCAACTATCCTCGTCAACTCGTAAAGTCAGGAAACATCACATGACCACATCATATGTATGAGGTATTTGATTTCAGGTGGTCATCGGTCACAAAGCCAGTGCAGGATGCAAGTAATGCAAAGGCGTAATTTCCACTAAGGATGATATACTCACTAAAATCTCTCTAAACACTGACCTCTTACTGTCCAGCTGCCATAATCCAGAATCTCTGGATTGATAAAGGCTGATGTGCTCACCTGGGTCGCCTTCAGTTACTGTTGTCTGCTCAGAGTAATAACCTTTCCAAGTAGCAGCGAGTTTTGACTGAACATTTTTACCCTGGGCTTCGCCTCACAGGCTAAATTGAGGTGGCCCTAACCCTCTGAGTGGTGGGGGTTGTTGGGGCTGTATGTAGCCTTACAGGAATAGCTGCTATTCAGGGCTGGAAAAAGTGCTTTCACCATTTTTTTTAAATGATTAAAAATAAAAAATAAAAATTTAATTTACAGCTAAGATTCTCCTAAAAAGATGCTAGAAATAACATCATTAAAAGGTCCCATTACCCAACAATGACACTTTAGTGATTTTAAGTAGGAATAGTGAATTTATAAAACACAGAATTTCGAATATTTTTTGTTGGTTTACTATGGAATGCATCATGGCCTTCTGAAACCAAACCGATGCCCATGAACCAGTGGATGCCAGGCATAACCGTCACTGTGCGCTCTTGTTAACAGTCTGGAAATGGTGGTAAACAGAGGTTGTTACAGATAAACTGAAGTGATGCGGATATACAGTATTTCAATCATCAGAAACCCGGTACACTGTTGCCCAACTGTCCACCATGTGATAAGTGGAATTCAGGTATCACCTCACCAAACATGCCCAAGTCTTACCACTGTTTTTCTCTGGTTTGTCATTTGAGGGCAATTTCTTGGTGATAGACACTGAAATATTTTATGAGTTGACGAGGACCACTTGAGTACAGCATTAGTTTTGGTCTAAGTGAGGTTAGACTGTATCATTTGGGGAGGAGGTACATGGTCGCCTAACTAGCCTACAAATGAGGCAGCCCCTGAATTTGAACACAGCTCACGTCATCTCACTGAAGTCGCTCAAACACAGGAGCTACTCCCCGTGAGGTCAGCGCTGATGTCATCTGGAGGTCTGGACCTGATTGGGTGGCTGGGCATAGAGGTATTTCCAGATGGCGTAGTAGTGTATGGCTGCTCCCATGGCTACAAACAGGTGCCAAATGGCGTGAGCGAACGGGACGATGCCATCACTTTTGAAGAAGACCATCCCCAGGCAGTAGCAGACTCCGCCCGCCAGTAGCTCACATAGCCCCGACTGCTCCGGCTGCGAAGAGGCAGAAAGTTTTTTTTATTTTTAAGTTTTAAGGACATGACAACGCAGACATGTCAAAACCACACAGACTACAGGTGAGACTAGAAGAGTGGGCTCACCATTGAGAGGATGACCAGGGCAGGAAAAACTCCCATCACTGTGTAGCAGATCAACTCCATGATCTTATACCTGATACAGAGAGGAATATTTGAGCATGGGTGTCCATCCTTGACCTCGGTAACAAGGTATGTTTGACAAAGTAATCGCAGCTTAAAGGTCCACTTTCTAGCTTTTTCTGACCTTTGAGCCTCGTCCTCAGGGAGTACCGTGGTGATCTAAAAATACTGAACGGTTTTTGGTAAGTCTCGACTCCTTCTGACTCGAAAGACTCTGCCAAGATGCCCCAGCCGTCCAGCCACAAAAGGGAGTCCCAGTTAGCATCGTCTGTCCTGGTCTATTCACACTAGTATCTGATCTTATCAAGCTAATCAGGTATCGGCCAGGCGTCACAGATCAGTTTTCTGTTCCACTCTGTTCATTTGCTGTGGTAAACTTCTGCCACTTCCTGATAGATGCATTTTAATGTCAGTGGCATTCGAGGTCAGTCAGTGTTACCAAAAACGTCCTCCACAAACATCCTCTAACGTTTTCTGATTTAAACATTTTCCTGACTTTTAGTCGCTGGGTCGTTTTGAATGATACACGCTGTATTACATCTTTAACAAAGCTCAGTAAAGCAGCTCAGGAAACGTGGAACGATGCGACATCTTATTATCATCTTACGAAAAAGAGCACAACTTTCTGAAGTCGCTGGACACCTCTTTTAGTGGCAACGGCCACGCTCACCCCACTTTTCCCTGTGCAGCTACAGCAAGAACAAAGTTTCTTCCCAATAAGAGCACTAGGTTCCCCCTAGTACGGGATAACATGTACACTCTCATTCTCACTCTCTTTCAGGCAATTATTTGAATACTCCTGAAAATAATGCAACCAGTGCAAAAATATTGTAAGCATACTTATGTATGAATGCATATTAATATCTGGAACCTAACAAAGGGGCTTGGTGAAGAGGTGCGGAAGAAAAAATTTATAAAATCACGTAAGTTTATGTACTTAAAGTTATGAACTTAAACTTCAGTAAATAAGTGATTTCTAGTTACAGTCTCCCATTAACCTACATATATCTTTACCATTTCTGCCCAGACTGGTTTAAAGATTTTACAATGAGTCCATCCCTGAAAAGCTAGTAAATAGACCTCTGAGTTGAGATTGTTTTGTCACACGGGAGGAATATTAATTAGATCAATAAATAGAGACGCAGTCTGATACTGATAAAAGTAAATGTTCAGTGTATGAGCTGACCTCTCGTGGAAGAAGAAGACGTAGGTAGTACCAAAAGAGGCCATGACCCACACCAACCAGCGCATGTGGCACGCCCAGGGTCCCAGTTCCCGCAGGTTCAGCCTGGTTAAGTATCATCAGGAAGACATAACTACAAATATATACGCACTCCCCCCACAAATACACACACACACACATACTTAGCAGGCTGGGTTGTTTACCAAGGGGCATAGGAGGCAGCAATGAAGAAATAGATCACCATCCTGTCACACATGTGGAAACAGTGCTCCACAGACCTGAAGAGAGAGACCAAACAGCCTCATGACAACTGAGTGACACTGTTTATACATGTAGCATCAGTGTGTTTTACATCTCAAAAACAAATATGGAATGCAGGGATACACATTTGTTCCAGAAAAGGAGAAACAGCGTCCAAAAACACCAAATAACTTGAAAAATTCTGCTCAGTCTCTGCAGAGCAAGAACTGGCCATGCAGGCTGTTTTCTCTGTGTCCTCTTACACCTTTTAACCATATCAGTCTTCTGCAATATTACAGTGCAGTCCAAATATTGTGTTAAAATGAAAAATGTGTGTGTGTCTGTGTGTGTATGTGTGTGTGTGTGTGTGTGTGTGTGTATACCGTAAGTGGCTCTTCTTCCAGGCCACAGTGTGGAACAGGGTGGAGATGATGAAGAGCGAGCTGAGCCCCGCCCCGTACACCCAGGCCGACAACCGCTCCCATTGGTCCTCCGACTGGAAGTGCAACACTGAGCTGCCCAGCAGGCTGGGGATTATCCATAACTAAACGAATTCATAACATAAATAAAAGATAAGATACAGATAGACAAACAGACAAACACGCATGATAAACAGAGAACGTGTGTATGATGTCCTGTATGTGCAGTCTGAAAAAAACCTGGTGCTTTCTGTCATTTATCTGCTATATAATGATGCTTTTTTTTTCTCCTGTTTTCACTGAGTGTGTCATTTCAGCTGTGTCAGGTTAATAACCACTTTCTGTGTGTGTGTGTGTGTGTGTGTGTGTGTGTGTGTCTGTGTTTGTGTGTGTGCGTGTGATTGTGCATTCACCGCATGCGTGGCACAGTTGGCAGCATGCTCATATTCTGTGGGCTGGTATCTCTTGTTAGGAGGAACGCGGTTGTTCATAAACCTGGAAATATCAAAATTCAACAGATTTAACTTTGTATATTCAATGGCATCTTTATGATCTGAGGAGCTGCAATGATTAATCGGTTAAGGGATCAGTCGATTGTCAGAAAAATCATCTGCGACTACTTTGAAAATCGATTAATTCTTTTGTGTAATTTTTTAAGCAAAAATAAAAAATTCTCCGGTTTCAGCTTCTCAAATGTGACTGGTTTCTTTAATCTTCAATGACGGTAATAATGAGTATCTTTGGGTTTTGGAGTGTCGGTCAGACAACACATGCGATTGAAGACGTCACCTTGGGATTCAGGAAATTGCATTTTCTGATTTTTTTTTTTTAAACACCTAACGACAGATCGATTAACCAAGAAAATAACTGACATATTAATCAACAATGAAAATAGTCTTTAGTTGCACCTACTGATCTGAACTAAAATGAACTAAGACATCAGCTTTCGCTATAAGCAACAATAAAACATACTGTACGTAATGTACCCACTAGCAGAGCTGAAAATAATGAAAATTTAAATAAACAAAGCTTTTACAGTTATGTTATTGATTCCTATGCTTAAAAACAGCATTTGTGGACATACGTGTCATATGTGCTATTTTGTTCAGTTTGAATCTATTTTTAACAACGTTTTTCTTCTTCTTATGTCCTAAAAACATGTTCAACATCTTTAATACTTGTATCCATTTGTATCCCAGCGGCGCTCATAAAATTTCACCCCACCCTGTCCTCTTGCTTAGCAACGCCAGATCATGCTTCAACTTGTTGCCATGGCTGCTGTTGCCTGGCAACAGTGGGTAACCACTGACCGACTGAACCAGAGGTTTTTTTCCTGATGAGCTCTTCCATAAACACTTCACATGTACAGATATGCCTGCATTCTCTCTCTCTCTCTCTCTCACACACACACACACACACACACACACACACACACACACACACACACACACAAACATACTCATTTATGTAAAGTTATTTCTATTACAGAAACCCAAACAAACACAGAGCAGCTCGGGAGGTAGCACTCCATCAATGATGTCACTGTTGTTATGGAAACCGCCGAGCAGGGAAACCACACCAGAAAAGTCCTTGTTTCTTTCATCTTTCTTTCCTCATCTCATCCATCTCCCTCTCCTGCTTCCCGGTGATTAAATTAACACGCGGGACGGCAAATGGACAAAGATGACCACGCAGACACGCAAAAACGCGGTCACACACACATGGACACACGCACACACACACACACACATACACACACACAGACACGTAGACACACACACACATACACTCACAAACCACAACCCCTCCCTGTTTTTATGCTGCATCTTGCAGAGCCAGATTTCATAAGAGACCTAGATTTAGCGATGTCTCTCTCTCTCTCTCTCTCTCTCATACACACAGACACAAACACACTGTTTTAAGATTGGAGAGTCTCAAAACGAGAAAGAGGCTCCCATCAAAGGGGAATACCACTCAAATTAAAAATTCATTTACTGTATATGAATTTAGATGCAAAGGACAGTAAGTGAGCTTCTAAACTTGAAGCCGTCCCTGCCAATGTTAGAAACACCTAGTTTGTCCATAACATACATCTATGGAGCTGTGCATGTATGTCCCCTTAGGGGGAAAAAAAAAAAACATTCCTAGGTTGATGAATTCACAAGTGAATATAGACACTGCCTACAACATATTGCAAAATCAGCACTTTCAGCATCATCAGAGCTAAAGTATATTACCCTTAAATCAAACCATGCTTTAATTCTGTGTTGTCGTGCAAACCCAGTGGAACATGACGTTTTCCTCCTACACTTAATCTTCTTCTTGTTTTCAACAGTAAAAAAAAAAAAAAAGATGACAAGATCAGATGACACCGCTGATCCTAGTTGACAGATAGAGGAGATAAAACTAAAGTAGAGGTGAGAAAAAAGATACAAATTCCACCTCACATCATGATAATTATGCAGAGATTAAGAGATCTTAACAAACACGGCTCATCCTTTCTTTTCTCCTTCTCCTCTATTGTGTTCCCTTTCCTTAAGCAGCTGTTTTTCAAGTGACACTCATTCACAGCTATTAATACTAACTGACCCAACCCAGAAACACAACGTCCTGTCCCAAATAAAAGGCTTCCTCGCCCTGTATCAAGCGCCGGCCTCACACTGTCTGACCGACTCTGCCTTTGGTGTGTGTGTGTGTGTGTGTGTGTGTGTGTGTGTCAGTGCCAGGCCCAGCAGGCTTGGCCGGGTCATTAATGACTTTATCAAGCTGGCTGATAATTACCAGGCCAGAGGCCAGGCAGAGAGTCGCAGAGAGCAGAGAGGAGCAGAGCTGCGGAAGCGTCACGACGACTCTCCTCCTACAACAGGACAGAAGGAACTCTCTCTGCTTCAGTTGTCTTACTGAAACGCGAAGACCACAGCCTCAGTCCAGCTAATGGTCAACATGAATTGATATTAAGGCCTATTTTATTTTCAAGCAAGTCCCGCTCTTTGTGCAAGTGCAGCAAGTATATACAGTGATGGGAAGTACTTCAGAAAATGTAAAAGAAAACAAAAGCATTCCGGCAGAGCTGAAATGATAAGTCAAATAACTGATTAGTAGATTGGCAGAAAATTCATCTGCAAAAATTTTGATAATAAATGAATCATTTAAGTCATTAATCAAGAAAAATGGCCAAACATGTGGTTTTCTCTTTGTTGTATCACAACAAACTAAATATATCTGGGTTTTAGACAGTTGGTCAGAAAAAAGAGGCAAATTGAGGACGTCACCTTGTGCTCTCGGACATTGTGACAGGCATTTTTCACTCTTTTTCAGACTAAACAATTCATCAGTTAATAAAAAAAATAATAGTAATAAAAATAAATAAAATACCCATTAGTTGTAGCCCTATATTCCCTTGGAATATAGGGCTACTATAGGGCTAATACCTCCCCCCTTCTTGGACTGTCAGCTTTGTTACCAAAGTGGTCAAAAATTAGAGGCTGTGTTGCTGGACAAGTCATTTCGGGTTGAATGAAAATGCAGCGTGATAATTTGGCTGCAGCCTCGGTCTATACTGTAGCATGAGAACACAAGTGAGCCCAGGACTTTCCACACATGCAGTGGTTTTTCCCATATCTGATTTTATGCACCAGCTGCGGGGGGATTTCGTGTATGGCCAGAGGAAAATATTGGGATTTAAAAAGGTCTTGTGCATTGTGAGTTCTGCTCTAAATATGAAACGACAACATTTTGTCTTATCATTGCTTAATTGTTTCAGTCATTTTTCAGGCAAAGGCCCAAAAATATGAGGCACCGTGGCCACCTCAACCTAGACCCAGCCAGCTTCCGTGTGCCAGTCCACACGTGTACAACAAGTCCGAGAGGCTGAGGACAATGAGGACGTGCGATTGTGTGGCCCACTGTGTCTCAGGGAGGACGGGGCACCCAAAAAGAGGAGGCAGAGGGGAGACATCAGGTTGATGATGAAGAGGAGGAGGAGGAGGAGGAGGACAGGGGCAGGTGTGTGTTATCCTTAAAATTGTTTGCCAAGCCGATAAACCCTGGACTACATGATTATTAAATCACTAGTTCTGACATACATTGAAATGAAAGCGTGGACCTTTTTTTAACAGATCATTCTCAAACCCTACCAGCATCCTCAGCATCCTCCTCCTCCTCCTCCTCCTCCTCCTCCTTCTCCTCCTCATCATCATCATCATTAACATCACTACCTGGCAGCAATGTGAGAAGTGTTTCTATTTATCTGCGATTTCTCGTTCTAAATGATATGACCAGTGTGGTGAGATGGTGAGAGATAGCTCGACCTACCTTACAAGATTCATTTAAAGTGGAAATGAGCAACAGTTGACGGCGGACGGACGGAATGGCCAGAGCCCGAATCCCCTCGAGTGCTGAGCGAATAACCGCCGCGACCGGATCGGTTGGGCTCGGATTGTAACGGGCAGACCTGGTGCAACGCGACGAGCAGCGCCGTGTCCCGGGGAAGCCGTCGTCGTCTTTACCCTGGTCTCAAGCGGCAGCGGGAGACGGATGCATCCCGACCCAGCTGCCTCCAGAGGATCCAGTCCGGAAGTGTGGGCGTCGGGGATGGTCTCTGAGGAAACGGCCGGTTTTCCTGCGCGGTCGGTGCCGTCGCTGGTGGTCTCTCTCTCCCTCTCTCTCTCTCTCTCTCTCTCTCTCTCTCTCTCTCTCTCTCTCCCGGAGCTCCAGCCGCCGGTTCACCTCCTCACGACTCGGTGAGGAGGGCTGTTTTTCATCACCGAAGGCTGCCACATCATTTTCGGAGGGGACCGGTTCACGACCGGGGAAAACTCGTGCCGTTGTGTGCCCGTGCGTGCAGCTCCCGGTTCCGCCTCTAGGTGGGGGTGGAGGCGCGGGGTTGGACGTCCGGCTGAGGATCACGACGGGACGGCGGCGGTTGGTGCCGTGCCGTGCCGCGTTTCCTGCCCAGGTGGGGCCCCAAGGACCGGGTCTACGTCCAAACCCCTCCAAGAATGAATGGAGTTCACTTTCAGGATTCGTCATCGGGGTTCTGGTGAACGCAAGGCAGGAACCAGGATTTTAGAAATACTGGGGCCATACCCCCCCCGTCGCTGCAATCCTACCGGCCTCAGAAAGCCACCAAAAAATTTTGATTTTTAGTTTCTTTTTTTTACTCATTTGTTCATTTATTTTCACCGTTGTATTAGTGTGTGTTGAGTGATAACTTTTCCACTCCTCCGAGCAAGTTGATGCAGCAAGGAACACACAGAGAGAGACGACTGTAGACAGCGCACTCAGTTTTATTACGCAGTTTGCAAAGTGCGGAGATCCCCCTCCGTTACAGCATAGAGCATATGCATTAAAAGTGGCAACAAGAGAGATCTGACTCGTTATCTTTTAGTGGTGTCTTAAGTACCGTCTTCGCTGGATCCTCCCCCTGCCCACTTCCTGGATCTCATCACAGTCTGTTGTCTACCATACTCTCTGAGACGAGTGCCCGTAAACCTCTCATGCCCGATGTATATATGTATTACGTCATAGGATGATTCATATCGCGTGTCCGACAATCCACTATAAGCTTTTGGCACTTTACATCGGGTATCCCCGCATGTGTTAACTGCCCCAGTACTGTTCCGTCCTACACGATGATCTACATGCTCCGCACTGCCAGGGTGTGTTCTCTGGTGAGGAAACACAAGATCCCCTGATTATTGGGGCTTCAACGGATGACTCTTTTAGACTTCTAATGTTAAGTCTATTAAATGTGAGAAAATAGTGAAACAGTCCAAGACTTGAAGATATTCACTTTACAACGATATAAAACTGAGAGAAACAGCTTGGTGGATGATGGGTCCAGCAAATATTAGGCCTCTTCTACTTAAAGAGTAAATCGAGTAAAATTGTTGTAATTTGCTGTTGTTCTAAGCGATTAATCTACTAATAGTTTCAGCTGTAGAATCTTTTTCATTGAACTGTTTGATTATACTTCTTAAAAATTGTATTGTCTTACATGATGGTCTAAATAATGTTTTAAAGTCTAATGCCAGATATATATATATATATATATTATATATATATCTATATATATATATATATATATATATATAAATTCTCCTTCTCACCCCCCTCCCATGGGGGGTGGTGGTGTGTCTTCCTCAAGCTCGGGTCCTCTACCAGAGGCCTGGGAGTTTGAGGGTTCTGCGCAGTATCTTAGATGTTCCTAGGACTGCGCTCTTCTGGACAGAGACCTCAGATGTTGTTCCCCGGAATCTACTGGAGCCATTCTCCCCGTTTGTGGGTCACTGCCCCCCCAGTGCTCCAGTTACCACTGGCACCACTGTTGCCTTTACTCCCCATGTCTTTTCTAGCTCCTCTTTCAGCCCTTGGTATTTTTCGATCTTCTCGTGTTCCTTCCTCTTGATGTTGCTGTTGCTTGGGATCGCCACATCTATCACTACTGCCTTCTTCTGTTGTTCGTCGATCAACACGATGTCCGGTTGTGTAGCCATCACTGGTTTGTCAGTCTGGATCTGGAAGTCCCACAGGATCTTGGCTTGGTCATTCTCAACCACCTTAGGAGGTGTCTTCCATTGTGACCTTGGGACCTCCAACCCATACTCAGTGCAGATGTTCCTGTACACTATGCCAGCCACTTGGTTATGGCGTTCCATGTGCGCTGTTCCGGCCTGCATCTTACACCCCGCTACTATGTGGTGAACTGTCTCAGGAGCATCTTTGCACAGCCTGCACCTGGGGTCCTGTCTGGTGTGTTCGATCCCCGCCTCTATTGATTTTGTACTGAGTGCCTGTTCTTGTGCTGCCATGATCAGTGCTTCTGTGCTGTCCTTCAGTCCAGCCATTTCCAGCCACTGGTAGGATTTCTTGACATCAGCCACTTCTTCAAAAAAAGAAGTGGCCAGTAAGGATATATATATATCCTTACTGGACTGGATCCTCACGAAGATAGAAATACAAGTACACACACACACACAGGTTTTCACTTCTATCTTTGTGAGGACACTCAGTGATCTAATGCATTACCTGGCCCCTAACCCTAACGTAAACCTAATCCTAACTCGAACCCTAAAACCAAGTCCTAACCATAAAAAGCAGCCCTTTGAAATTATGACGACCGGCCATAAAGTCGTCACTTTCCCAAAATGTCCCCACTCAAATAGTCTAAATCTCAAACCGGTCCCCACCATGTTTAGCCAAACAAGTACACACACACACACACACACACACAGGGACACACACACACACTTGTAATGAACAAAGCTTTGTTGAGTACTGTAACAGCAATCATTTATTAAATGCATATTATGACCAGCATAAGCTTTAAACAAGTACTGAAGCGTTTCATCCTGATTAATATAAAATTCCTGCTTTAAGCATTCAGCTCAGACTGAACTGTCTGTGATTATACTGATCTAACTCATTAAGTACCGTTTGCAGACCTGAGGTCAGTCCCTCTGTATTCAGTGTTGAGTTTAACAAGCTCAGCAAAGAGCTCCAGAGCGATTACAAACACTGTTTGACCTGAGTCTGATCGTTTAACCTGTATATATATATAAAAAAAAAAAAAAAACCTGATTATAATATGGCCGAGAAGCTTTGTGTGATAAGGCAGCAGGTTACTTCATATCTCCAGAAGCTACTATACTTTGGTTTGTTTAATGTAAACTTCAGTTCAGACTATCTTCAAGTTCTTCATTGCAGACTCCAGAGTCTGAAAAAAGAAAAGGGAAATACTCAAAAACACGTCCGCAAATAAGGCCATGGTCCGACCACACCAATCTATCACGTGTACTGTTTGCAGTGTGTGTATTACCTTGACATCCCAGATGCCCATTCCTCCATCCATGCCGGTGGTGCAGAACTTGGCGCACTGGTTTCGTCCTCCTTCCAGCACTGAGATTTGGCTGAAACATAGTTTGAGACGAGTCAAACTCTGTGCACAAACATAAGACGATGCAAAAAGCAGCCTAGTTTAACATATAAGATGATGATTGTGCGTAGCTTCGAATAAGAAATAATGTTGGGTAAACATCTGGGGTCACACTGATTTGAATATTTCTTTTTAAGTGTAAAATATTTTGTGTGTTGTTTTTTTTTTGACAGAATCCTTTGAGGAAACTGCACAGACAGTGGAATTAAAAGAGGCTTGCCAGTGCTAGACCTATTGCTCTTACTTGTACTAATAAGGGGGAAGTTGTATTGACTCTGTATATGATCCAGATGTTTTGTTCACACCAGGATCTTCTTACTTACAAAAACTAAATGCGTGGCTGCATTTCATGTCTTACATTGTTTTTTTTGTGTTAAACTCCACAACTGTCTTCCCTTCAGTGCAAATAAGTCACTTCACATCACACATCACTTGAATCTTAATTTCTCTTGTCCATCTCCCTGCACATCTTGCACCACCTAATTCTGTCAGCCCACGCTCAGGAATATGGGGTTTTCCTCTCCCCACCTGATGCTGTTCTTGTGCAGGCTGTTCAGGTCCTTCTCGGTGCTCTGGGTCTCTGAGGCCCGACGGTCCAGGTTCTGGAAACGTTCCCTGGCACTGATGCCCTTCTGGGCCGCCTGCTTAGGAACGTCCAGCTTGCCACCAAATTTCAAGCTGCCACTGGCACCGTCGTACACAAACAGCACCGGGTAACAGTCATGGCCCTGGAGGAACGCAGAAACACACGAGGATGCAATCAGGTGAAGCTGGTAAACATAGGCAGAATATCAGTATGGTGGCGTGAGACTAGAGATTAGACTGTTTGTGATTTTAGTTGTTGTAGTTGGAAAGCTCAAACCCCCTATGTGTGGAACCTTTCATTGCCATCATATGGATGGCATCTTCATATGGATGTCCTGACTCAATTTGCCACCATCCTGTAATTGCCACTTGTGGCCACAGTGGCCACTGTTCAGTTACTTACTCGCACTTTAAATGGTAATTTTCTGAATCTTCTGTCGTTATCTTTTAACGTGAATACTGGGCTTCCACAGGTTACGCTCACCCAACCTTTGGCACCTTTTATAATGTGTGTGAGGATAGCTGCTGAGTGAAATAAAAGTCAACGCCTCAACCTACTTGCCCTAAATACTGGATATGTACTGATGTGTACCGAATACTCACAGCTGCTACTAAGCTGTTCTCAGTGATGAAGGTGACACACAGAAGAGGAAGTGTCTCAGAGCTCAGACTGTTCACCCTGTGGATATAACAAAGGTCAGAGTGCACACGCAGACACCCATAATCACACACAGAGACCCGCAGGTTTGCTGCCCCGCCCTCTCTTACGTGCCGGTCTTGCCCCCCTCTGCGACAGACACAGTGGAGTCATGGGAGGTCCAGGCCAGGCGGTTGCCGGAGTGTGAGAAGCACACACTGTGCACCCAACCACCTCCTCCTCCTGAAGTCTGATCTGCAGCTCCAGACCCTCCAGACTCAAACAACATCTCCCCGAAAGGCATCTTGCTGCCCCAGGGAGTGGGGCCAGGCTTTTCCTCCACCTCCTTAATGTAGGCTGAGAACACCCTGTAAGTGAGGGGGGTAAGACATGAATTACTGTTACTGTTATTGTTAATGGCTGACAAGTTTATTAAGATGTATATATAATAACTTATTCTATATGTCGAGTGTTGTATGAGTATGTTACTGTTTCATTGTTCTTTTGAAAATCAGTTCAAACACTTGATAAAATTATGACATTTTTGTGGGATGAGGCTTCACTTCATCAAGAGGCTTGTTTTAGGGTTGTGGTTGGGCTTAGAATTCAGATTTGGACGAGGCTAGGTGTAAATGTAGTTTATATTTATGATTATATTTTAGGTAAATTTGGATGCACTTGGTGGCTACGTCTATTTAAGTGTATCAATACAGCCCAAAATCACAAGTTTTTCAAGCACAAATCAAAATTTATCCTTTGAGCCTCTATTCAAATGAGTGAAATCTCAACAGAGAAGAAAAACTTTATAAGCAAAAAATAGGAGAAACCTCAAGAAGTATGAAAGAGGAGGGAGTAACGCATCAGTTTGCCTGTTTTTATTTACTGATACCTGCATTTGAAGTCACAGGATCCAGCAGCCAGCAGGACGTTGTTGGGATGCCAGTCCAGACTGAGGATGGTGGACCGGATTGGCTTCTTGATGTGCTTACACACCCACCTGTAGGGAACCACACAACATGCTAGAACCGCCAAAACTGTGGTTCCTAATGATCAAATGCAGCCTTTTACGTAAACTAGGGACAGGAAGCCATCCTCCAAGAACCTCACCAGTCATTTTCCTGCTCAAAGTAGCAGATGGAGATGAGACGAGAGCCGCTGCCCACGGCGAACTTGTTCTCTTTTGGTGACCACTTCACGCAGCGGGCGGCGCGATTGATCCTGAGAATGACCAGGGTGGGCTTCCAGGTGCCCTCTTTAAGGGTCCACACGTAGGCGTTACGGTCCGCTCCGCAAGTAACTATACGGTTACTGTCTGGAGCCCAGTCAATACCTGCAGGAGAAAGAAACTCTTATTAATATTTTATCATTGTACATGCATCATGATGTATATATATATATTTATATATATATACACACATCATGTGTTTTTTTTTGGGTGTTTTTTGTTTTAAAAGGAACAGTTTTGGTAAATAAACTCATTTACTTTTTTGCAAAGAGTTAACATCAGTATCAGTCTTTACATTATATTAAATTCATGTGGCAGATACTTTTGTCCAAAGGACATAAAATAAGTGCACTGAAACTTAAAAGGAACAAGAGCCACACATCATCAAAAATTGGAGGTGCAACCCAACAATTAAACAGCTGAGTGTGTTAGAGATACAACCAGAGTGCTTTTTTTTTCCTTTTTAAGTAGTGAGATGTGAGATTGAAGTGCTAACGTGTGGTGTGGAGGTCCACTCTAATTAACTTAGCTTAGCATAAAAAATGGAAACGGGGAAACACCTAGCCTGGAGTCTTGTTGACACCATGAGGTTGCCAAGAAACCAGTGGCGACCCCAGGAGGACACTGCGCCCGGCACAAGACATGTTTCAGCACATGACAGCTTCATGAATCCACAACTTGATGTTTTTCCACTTTGTTTTTGATTTCCAGATTAAACAGGCAAGATACACCGTGTTTATTAGCGAGCTTTAGATGAGCGAGTAGGCGGCTTTTGTTACATTTGGACAGAGCCAGGCTACCTGTTTCCCTGTTTCCAATCGTTGTGCTAAGCTAATCTGCTGGTAATTCCTGCTGGCTTCATATTCACTGTATCATCTTATCTAACTCTCAACAAGAAGACAAACAAGTGCATTTTTTGCAAAATGTCAAATTATTCCTTTAAATCCTCATCTTTGTTAAATTAGGTTCCATTGGACAGGACAGTTGGAGTTTAAAGATTTACAGTGACATCGCAAGGGAACCCACATACTGTTTTCCAAACCTGGTATTTTCATTTGAGCTTTTACTTTTGCAGCTTGTATTTATTTGTGGAAGATTAATATAAAAGTTATGACAGTAAATCACCCTCTGTGCACGAGTGTGTCTCACCTGTCACCTGCCCATTATGCTCCTTCAGCTCATGAATCTTGGTCCACTTGGTCCCGTCTTTCTTGTAGATGTGGACGTCATGGTTGTTGGGGCAGAGGGCGATCTCTGCAGAACGAAAAAACCCATTTAAGCGCAGTGAGAATCAGCAGAGGAAGCGCTGCAAGTTGGCGAAACGTATAAAAGTGAAATTCACCAGTGTGAGTACAGCGCGGCTGAAAGGAGACGTTTATGACGGGATGATCAGTGGAGTGTAACACAGAGCAGCTGACTGGGTACGTGAGAACAGAGAAAACTAGAGAAACACAGTATGTATCTGCCTGCAGGGAGCTCACAGACACATGGTATCTTTAAATAGACAATGTGCAAGAACTGCGACCTTCCTTCCCATAATGTTGTAGCAAACCCTGCACCGGTTTTAGAGAGCAGATGAGTCAGAAGCAGTGTTTGTCTGAGAGCAGCTGTGTGGGTGCTTTCGTGTGCATTTTTGTATTTTTGTATTTTTTTTTTTGAGCGCTCATCCTGCAGTATGAACAAACTAAAGTGTTCAGCTGCAAGTTGAATGAAATCACAACTGTATGAGTGTATGACTCGACCACAACTGCCTGTCACATCCGCTTTGCCCAGAAACCAGAAACCAAAGCGCTGATCAAAACAGCCAAATATGGCAATAGTTTCCTGCAGCTAATGGCGCACAAGAGCTTCTCAGAAAGGCCCCCTGACGCCACCCTCGCTGTTACAGGAAACAGGAAATACCTTCTCCCACCTGGGAGCCAATCACAGCCCTCTGTCTAATACACCATTTGTTCTTTGGCGCAGACACTAGTGGAAGCAAGATGTTCCACGATGTCTGTGCAGTTTAGAGATGAGACAACTGTAAGTCACTGAAGTACAAGCCCCAAATGACCAATCAGCGAAGGTGAGCAGACTTACGGGTCCGATCTTTGTTCCAGGCATGGCAGCTAATTGGTTCCAGCAGGAAACTATGGTAAGCCATGGCCAATCAGATGTTAGACACAGACCAGGAAGTGGGGTGCGGAGAACAGTCAAGTCTAGAAAAACAAAAGTCACAATATTCTTTTTGTAAGGATGGAGTGAAAAGAGAAAGAAAACAGTTATGAGTCATGATGAAATTTGCAGATCTATTTTTCAAGATTCAGTCAAGAGTTGGTCCAGATTATTTGAGGTGCTTTTTGAGAGGTGAAACCCACCATCAGCTGACTTTAACTCTCTGTGTACAGAAAAACACCCAGAGCTTATCTCACTCAGGTTGTGTTAATGAAATCCAGACTTTCAGAAACACGAGAGGAATGATGCAAGGGTAACACACATCCCCCAAACACATTTTACCCTTCACAGTTAGAGTAAACACCCAGGAAATCAGCTCAAACATCTTTATCACAGTCAGTCACTCGACAAAAAAAAACGAATGACCAAACAAATTTCACATAACCACCACGTTTCTTTGCTCTGGGTGAGTGTCTGGGCAGCAGGTTTGCCTGTTGAACTCTCCTTTTTCCTGAAAATGCATTACACCTACAAAGTCTGTCTGTGTGTGTGTGTGTGTGTGTGAGTATGACATGTCTAAACATACTCAGTCAACTGTTAAATATTTTCTAGGCTACTTACCCTGAAGGCAGCACAGAGATGAATGGGTGAATAGTTGCAGAGTAGGAAAGAGAGAGAAATGAGAGAGAGGCAGAGGAAGCCGGCGGATCAAATAAAGACGAGGGTGTTCAGCTCGCGGACTCTGGCCAGTCAACGCGAACGCCAACGACAGAGTGAGCTCAGGAAGAGAGAAGCTGTGCTGAGGAGAGGGAGGAGAGGTCAGAGGGGGAAGTGGAGGAGGGTACAGTGAAGCTCTGAGGGGGGAGACATATAGGATAGAGTTAATGTAGGCTTATGCTTAGGGTGGAAAATATCATGGGTGTAACACACTTCAAAAGTGAGAGATTGGGATCAAACTTTATTTTTTTTAAAAGGAACAGAAGGGGAAAAGAGAAGTTTTGCAAGTTTTACCACGGCAAAACTAGGAAGTGAGGGAGGAGCAAGAGCACAATACAATGTTCTGCAAAAAGGAGGAGGTCGAAACTGAGGGGAGAGGCAAAAAAAACCTTATGAAGCATGAAAGACAGAAAAGAAAGGGGAGGGACATATGGTCGCTTCTGCATAAAGAAAGAGGAACAAGGAAAAGGGGAGGGAAGAAAAGTAAAGTGCAAAAGGGGGGGAGGGAGAAAAAGTGGTTGAATATACAGTATCTTTGCTCCTGTTTTTTGTATTTTCAGTCATACTTCCATTATTTTATCAAGCAGTTCAGATATCCCAAGATTACATGCTTTTCAAGAAACATCCACTCACATTTTCAAAATGGAACCAAATTTAAAATCAGCAATGGCTGTTTTCTTAGGTAAGCCATTCGAGTGTAAGAGTTTCTTACATTACTCATTGTTTCCAGTGGGGATTAAGACAAAGATTATAGAAGTGGCAGCCAGGAGGGAAAACCCAAAAAACTAGTGCTTGAAACCAAATTCCATTTTCTGTCGTAGTGGATATGTGAAGAACGGATGTTTCTACAAGGCCCGTTCTCTCCTTTAAATTTCAATAGCAATTATAAGGAGCTACAATGGATTTGAGGGGCCTTTACTCAATACATCTCCAACACTTTAATTTTATTCTTTTTAATTTTTTCTTTTGGTAAGCTATATTGTGACACGACTAAGACTTTATTCATTAACAAGTACCATATATCTGAGAAGAAAATGTACTTAATTTACTAATGTTAGAGGTCTTAATGATGTACGTATCTTTTTTTTTTTTGGAAAATTACCATCATAATTTAAAAATTTGTATTGCCCGAGTTGACCTAGTTTTTTTTTTTTAATGTTTACTTTCGACCTTGCAAATAAAGGTTCATGACATAATCCTGACAAGAACGTTCTCCTTACACTTGTCATCTTAAGAAAAGCACTAAAGGGTTTCTTCTCCAGTTACGTCCTTGTATGTACATCTGAAGATACTCAGTAATTGCACACTTCACAGTTGCAGTGTACATAGTAATTTTACTATGAATTAATTTTGGATTGTTACTTAAGAGGTACTCAGTGTTGTTTTTAACCACTTTGCAGCATGGAGCATAGCTTTTCGAGTAGGTCCCTGTTTTCTTTGTACTGTGCACATACACGAGAATGCAGGCGACAGGATACAGATTCCTGCTGCTGGTTTCATGCTATTCTGCTAATCGGAAGTAATGTGTACAAAAATGCGGTGTTGGCACGCTCAAAAGGCAGGGAAGTAGAAGACTGAATCCTAGTAAACATGGGTTAAGAAAACAAACCAAGAAAAACAATGTTAAAACAAGTGGAAATATTTTAAAAACTTGGCTTTGCCAATGTTTCATGAGTCAGTAGAGCCTCAAGAACACACACAGTACGTTTTGCTGAGAAACACTAGATGTAAACATAACTTTCTTTGTTTACAAGAAAACTCTACTCTACTTTTCAGGAGCCAAACCCTTCTAGCTGATACCTTATCTGGGACTGGAACACTCAAACAGAGATTAGGCTCGCCCATTCCCACATACTAGCGCTGCACATCCACCAAGGGTATCTACTTACTATCCGCCCACTGTGTCAGAGGCAACCACAAAGGAAGAGAGCAGTCCAGTGAGTTGTGTTCTGTAAATGTATTTTATCTTTATTTCATGTCTACCTCATGATCAGTTACATAGAAATCCTCCATCTTGTGTGGTTTTAGTGTAGTAGCTACAGAGCCTAGTGCTGCCCAGCCATGACTCCACACAGAATTTAGACAGCTGCTTTCTCTCTCCACCATCAGATCCTGTACAGCTCTCTACAGCCAACCTGCAACATGACCTCAGGATATCAATAACTGGGTCCTATTCCAAACAATGACTTTACCTGCTGTAGAAGATTTCCTATCCTCCAGGAAGTAAACAATCACGTCTACTAAACATTGATATTAAGAGATCGTGTTGAGGTTAATCTGAGGTGGAATACAGTCTGATTTTTGGATAAAATGCACCTTTTAGTGTTCAACATTTGGTACAGGAGGTTAGAGAACATAAAAACACACATTTCACGTCACGTTTAATAGGCGTCAGAGGACCTTCCCACTTTTGACACCTGGTTAACCTTCATTTAAAAACAAATAAACAAACAAAAAATGAACAGTGATGTCACACGTCAGCTCAGTGTGTGTGTGTAGTGTATGCGTGTTCGTGTATTTTAGTGTTTGAGTGTGTGTGTGTATGTACACACCCACAAGAGTGTGTTATTGTCTGATCAGTGCTTCAGCAGACACTCGATAAGGTGGTAAGTAATGTATGTTACTGGCTGCGTCGCAGGAGCGGAGGGGGTGAGGTGGAAAGGGGAAGGAGGGGTGAGGACTGTGAAGGCGAAGGGGGAGAAGTGAGGCCGCAGCGTCTCTTCATTCATTCACAAGATTTCTTCACATGATGCGGAGACCCTGGATAGAAGCTTCTAGACTCTGAGCAGGAAAACACGGGAAAACACATTAGAGTTAGAACTGAGAGATCTACGAAAATGAAGCTCTGAAGAACACGTCTCATGTCTGTATTCACCTTGAAGTCCCAAATGGTCATTGCTCCATCGATGCCTGTGGTGCAGAACTTGCGGCAATCCCTTTTGTCTCCCTCATAGATAGACACTTGGCTAAGGAACGAGAAAGTAAAGAAAATATAGTTCTAAAAAGTCGACCAAATTGAAAATCATCACAATGCATTTCACTATATTGCCAAGACTAGAGTGTGATTGTAAGGACAAAGTTCTGACCCCTGATGACATTTTGGAAAATACCCTCAATAGTTGTCTGACAGGTAGATGCTAGTTGCCGGGCAACCGCCCAATGATGAGAAAAGACTCCAGGAAGTCACTGGGCATGTCCAAGATATACAACAGCACACCGTAAAGCCATGACTGGATATAACACGTGCATTATACCATGTCTACAGATGAGGCGTAGCATGAGCAGCATGTTAACGGAGCAGAAGCAGCTTCAGTATTTCGTTACAGGTCACCTACACTTTGGCAGCGCCCAGAGCCAGAGAAGAAAGGAAATTGACTTGAAGCGTTAAAATATGCTTCAGACCGTTTTTATGAATGTGTAGCGCGAGTAAAATGCGAGCCGTGAAACAGCCTGAGTAGACGATTGGATTGATCAAAATAGGAGCATACCGGTTCCGTAAGATGTGTGAAACAGTGATTGAAAAACGCGTCTGGAACGCTTTCTATGATATGATATGATAGATATGTCGTTACAAGTGCCAGGTGGATTTTTTCACCTTGGGACATAGCCAGGCTAGCTGTTTCCCACTTATTCCAGCCTTTGAGCTAAGCTAACTAGCTGTGTAACTGTTCTTTCGGACAAGAGTGATATTGATCTCAATCTCTTGGCAAGAAAGTGCACAAGCTTATTTCCCAAAATGTTTTACTATAAATGATCCATATCTGCCCCAAAATTTAGAGGGTTGTTCCCTGGCCCGTGCCACATCCCTCCACCAAGTTCGGCTCAAATCAGTTCAGTACTTTTTGCGTAATCCTGCTCACAAATAAACCAACAAACAAAGACAGGTGAAAACATAACCGCCTTGGGCTGAGGTAATAAAACAAACAACAACCAGAAAAATTTTGACCCATGACATGCAGCAAAGAAACAATTCCTTACTCGAAAACTAAGGAAGCTGAACAGACCTGATAGGATTAACAGTGCTTGAATTCAAATGGGCTCCAGCAGTACATTATGGTTTTACATAGCAGTACAGCAATATTTAGTTGACCCTCAAACTACAGCCTCAAACTACAGCCTCCAACATGGCAATAAAGGTGACTTATTCCTTTTTTATATTCTGACTTGTATGAATTTTTTATTCATTTTGCTACTGTGTTGTGTACTTCCAGTAGAAGCCTACACCAAATATGTTGACACGTCCATGTTTACAGAAAACTGTGACTGTTCAAAATACCTTCTATTTCCACCTATGTACACAAAGGACAAACTCTGGTAATGGTACGGGAACTCTATATGGTTATCACACATTTGAATTAAATTGGGGCATCTAAACCTAACATAAAAACTCTTGTAAAAGGGTCTTAAAAGGAATTCCTGTCATGCAATGATTCTCGTTGGCATGTGACCTACGTGATGCTGTTCTGGTGCAGTGTGTCCAGGGCAGTGTTGCGGTCCTCGGTGGTGGCTCTCTTGTCCATGTTCCTGAAGCGCTCCATGGCAGAGATGTTCCTCTGGATACTCTGCTTGGGCAGGTCGAGCTTTGACACAAATGTCAGCGTTCCACCATCGTCGCAACGGAACAGCATGGGGCAACAGTCGTGGCCCTGAAGACACCAGACAACACATTGAAAAATGGCACCTCTTCCTGACATGTGAGCATGAAAATATTTGACGGCGTGTATTTGTTATTCTTACCGCGGCTACTAGACTGTTCTCTGAAACAAAAATGACATTGAGGAGAGGAAGGAACTCCGTCTTCAGCTGTGAAGGACTAAACAAACAAAAAGAAAAATTGGTGTGCTGTCATAGAAATTGTGATGGTTTTGTGACCAAAAATAAAAAAGAAAAACAAACAAACAAACAAAATAACAGCACATTGCTGTGATTGCTGCGGTGTGTGCAAGTTTCCAGTCAGAACTTGTTGAAATCTTTGCTAAGGCTCAATCACCGCCCCCTCAATTTGTGTCACCTGCAATTATGTGAGTCTAGCCTTGGATCTGGTCCACCTGGTGTCTACCTTTCTTACCTGATTGGCACCCTCAATAGATGATCAGATTACAAATCACGGCTTATGTACAGATGGCAATAATATACAAAATAATCCAAAACATATTGACCGGGATAGATTTCTCATGTAGTGAAATAAATAACAACATAAATAATCCAGTGAATGCTTGTTTTTTTTTTTTTTTAATGTGATGGAATGGATTTTTTTTTTTAAGAATTTAATTAAAAGGGGTTTGTTTTTCTTTTGGAGATAGTTACTTATACTCATTTGTTACTGGAAAAGAGAAATCTTTTCTATATGAACTCCTTGTTTGGTTTAGCAGATCAACATTTTATCTCCTTTACAGGTTTTAGTCACTTTGAAAACAAAAAGCATCCGGTCCGGTTGTAAATCATGATTTTCCTCCTGTATTATTTGCTGTAGCTGAACAGCCATTGCTTGAGTTGACTTTATCCAGCATCATCTCCTTCACTGCAACTGGTATTTTACCTTAGCTACCTAAAAGACCAAAAAAAACCAAAACAAAACAAAAAAACCCTTTACTTGTTGTATTCTTAAATGATCACTTCTGAGTTACGTTTCTACTTTATTTTGTGTGGGTAGAAAAAAGATGAAAAGAACAAATTTCTGGAATTAAGTTTGATCATTAATCTGAGAATAACAGTAAACTAGCTGTAAATGAGATTCCTTAATATATCCAGATATGTCTACCTGGCAGTCTTAGAGCTGTCCACCACAGTGACAGTGCTGTCATGGCTGACCCAGGCCAGGCGGTTACCAGAGGCTGAGAAAGAGACTGAATGGACCCAACCCCCTCCACCTAATAAACACAAAGTGCACAAAAAAAAAAAAAAAGATCTGGTTTAGTTAAAAGGGTCACTGCAAGTCATATGCGAATGGATTTTTACTATTACACAAAGACAGAGCGACCATACAGACCCGCTCCTCCAAATTCTGCTAGCACAGCCCCAAATGGCATCTTGCTGCCCCAGGGTGTGGGGCCTGGTTTCTCTTCCACCTCCTTAATGTAGGCTGAGAACACCCTGGAGGCCCGACAGGGAGGGATGGTTATAGTAAAAGCCAAAAAAAAAAAAAAAAGGAAGCAAAAGAGGGAGAGAGGATGTTGGCAACTTTTCCATAATTTAACCTTCAATCAATCTTTAAAAAAAAAAAAAGACTTCTCATTGCTCATTTCCTTTACCTGCATTTGAAGTCACAGGATCCAGCAGCCAGCAGGACATTGTTAGGATGCCAGTCCAGACTGAGGATGGTGGAACGGATTGGCTTCTTAATGTGCTTGCTAACCCACCTGAAGCACATGGGGAACAACGCATGTTTATTTATGTGGAACATAAAAACTTCATCACTTCGAGTAAACTATTATACAAGTCGTGCATTGTGAGGGCAGCACGGGAAAACTGAGCAGTTTGTTTTTACTGATTATTCTGAAATACCAGGTGTTATATATCAAGCACTTTTATTACGGATGACAAATCACAGCCTTCCCCTCCATGTGAATTAATCAATAATGAAGAAGCAGGAGCAGGCAGCCCTGGCACAGACAGACAGTGTACTTTTAAACACAGAAAACAACATCTGGAAAATATGTAGCTGTGGACGCAATGAACACAGTGAAACAGAACAGACTGGCACAGTGCTGGGGGGAGAGGAAAAAAAGTGCCTTGGATGTACAGTACTTTGGTTTTAAACCAGCTGTCAAATAACAGGCACAGCTTAAGTGGCAAGTCTGCCTTATGGTTGTTGCTGTGTCCCAAAGTAATATAACAGTCATTAAAGTGGCAATCGCGAAGATTTTTTTTTTTTTTTTTTTTTTAAATAAATGTATCTTAAAACACTATCTATTGCCAATTGAGGTAACACAATAGTGATTGAGCCTATGGCCCACTGAGGAAAGTACTGCAATATGTATATATTTGCAGTATTATAAAGTGAGTGTCTGACAACATTTCTGGAAAAAATGCTGTATTAAGCTACTGCTAATTTGAGATTGCTGCCAATGCAAAGCAAACATTTCCTACTGCTGCACCTTCATATTAAAAGCATTTAACTGGCAAAACACAAGTTGACCTTTATTATGAAGTAGTCACAGTTCATCTACTGTTCATCAAAAATGCATCCACATAACCAGACAATGCTAATTTTCAGCATTCTTGGACAGTGGATCAGTCTGAAATATTGCAGGGAGTAATTGAACAAGAAGGAGCCGCCACAGTGAGCTGTTAGATGAAGAGCTGCAGGCGACAGGCAGCACACCTCCAACCTTCTCGGCGCCGTAACCAACTCCTTTCACTGTGCCCTGATGTTGGCAGACTCACGCCATGTGCAGCATGAAATCAGATACGGTTGCTCACAGAATCACAGAAAAAGGCCAATTATTGCCTGACTTCTTTATTTAAAAAAAAAAAAAAAAAAAAAATCATTTGTTTTGCTGCCCCCAGAATGACGGGACCTGTAGTATTAAACTGCATTTGCTGTTACCACCACTAACTACAGGTGTCGCCAAATCAACCAGACACTGAAATCTTTGAGATTGCCACTTTACTGTGACTAGAATTTTGGTCACATAAATACAAAATAATACTTTGTAACTGGATTATTGCACTGAAAAAAATGAAGACATGCTATATGTTACGGTGCATGAATACCTGAATAATACTCTGAAATCACAATATTTTGCAAAAATAATCAGACATACCAATTTGAACAAATTCATTCAGCCTCACTTGTCTCTGCTGTTGTCTTTAATTTTTAACAGATACTTTTACAAATGTCATATTTGTACTAATTATCCAAGACTTACCAGTCGTTCTCAGACTCAAAGTAGCATACAGAGATGAGTCGAGCCCCACTGCCGACTGCGAACTTATTCTCCAGTGGAGACCACTTGACGAAGGTGGCAGCTCGGTTGATCCTGAGGATGACCAGTGTGGGCTTCCATACCCCCTCCTTCTGGGACCATACATAGGCATTACGGTCGGCTCCACATGTCACTATACGATCACTTTTGGGGGCCCAGTCAATACCTACAACAAAGCCAAGAAACAAAAGGTACATGTACTGTGTAAGACGGCATACTGAACTGGGTTCTGGACTGTTGGTGGACTGTTACATTTTTCAATATATTCCGACATTTTACAGACAAAGCAATTACTTAATTAAATCAAGAAAATATGAGCAAATTAATTGATATTTTAAATATTCGTTAGTTGCAACCCTAATGTTATTACTGACTATTGCAACAATCCAGATTATGATGGCACAGTCTTGAGTTGACTAATCTTCCCCACAGTCAGATCATTCAGGATCCTGTACGTGTATCAAATGTATCTCAGCTTGTGTTCATGAAAGTTCTTTTTGTTTGTTTGTGGCTTAGTCATAGGAACACAGGCAAGGATTGAGGCTTTACATCGGTGAATTAAAAAAATGCTTTGTTTCAAAAGGTGTCTAAAGCAGTCTGACTAAATACCTGTTATGTGTCCATTGTGCTCCTTCAGCTCATGGGTCTTCACCCACTGGTTGCCACTCTTCTTGTAGATATGAACTTCATGGTTGTTAGGACTGATGGCAATTTCTGCAAAAAATGTGAAAACAGCAGGTTAACACAATGGACGTACAGATACCCAACAAGCTGGACCGGTCCCTGGAATTTGCCAGATACCAAGCTGGAAGGCTCAGTGTGAAAGCTTACAAATGTTGCAAGTAAAAACTGACAAAGCCCTTATTTCCTTTAGCTGAAATTACTCTCCTACTCACGTCAACATACACAATAATCACATGTAATTAATGAAATTGTCTCTAAGTCGGGAAGGAATTCCTTAAAAGGGTATTTGGTGCACAAGTTGGCGCGTTCAAAGAATGGGGGAAATGTTTGAGCCTTACGTGTCCTGTCGCGGTTCCATGCGTGGCAGGTGATGGGCTCCAGCAGAAACTGATGAAGGGACATCTTGTCTGGGTGTGGTCCTTAAGTGGAACTCTGCGAAGTCATACGGCAAAACTTAGTTTAGCAACAAGCGACAAAACAAACCCCCGAGCGAACAGCTGGGCTGAACTTTGCCTCCGTCGGCGTTAAGTCTCCACGGACGACAGCGTATATATATATATTAAAAAAAACAACCTATTTGGTCATCTCACAAATGGGAATGGGATTAACTGTAAACTTTATTGCAACGTTACTCAGATGTGTTAGCCTGGTCACATCAGCTAAACCCAGTCAAAACACTGAAAGCCTGCTTCTACTACCCCTTGTTAACGTTAGCTATATTACCAAGCTAACATTAGCCAGATAACTTTCAGCACAGTCTCAGTTTTTAAGACACTTTTATGGAATGGGGCTAACTTACTTAGCTAGCTACTATAATACTGCCGTCGTTAACTTTGTAGCTTTACTCTGTAAATCATTAACACCGACAAATCATTCCTAACGTCACCAGCAGGTTGATTAAATTGCTAGCTAACAGTTCACCGGTGTTAGTTAGACAGGCCTGGCAACAGATTGGTCTGGTCAGTTTGAGAAATATATTATCGTGCTTCTGACCACACGTTTACCAAAAGGCCTCCCTTCTCTTTATCAGACCCCGGTTTTTCCTTGGAGGGGATGCCTTTATTCCCGATGATAGCTACACTATTAGCTGTACATTCCGCTAGCCCGCATGCTAAACTCACCCCGTTAGTCCGGTTCTCCGAGTGTGAAATCTCGTTAGCCGGCGAGCTAAATTACGCTAGCGGGGGGAGGTTAGATCAGGAGTGGACCTGAATTCGCGGACTCTGGTCAGTCGACACGAATTCGTCCAGAAACGTTGAGGGAATGTCAAGACGGCCAGCAGGATACGACCGGGAGCATCCGGTAGCTAAGTCGGCAGCAAAACCCGTGGATGCCTGGCTGACAGCTAGCTTAGCATCATCACGCTAGCTGTTACATTCAACTGAATAACCTCGTTCACGTCGTAGTCGCGCACACAGTCTGCGACGAGTGCGAAAGAGCTCCTCTAGCGGTTCAAGTAGAAACTCCCAAACTGGTCTAACCGGTTATGAAACACCGACATCTAGTGCATGAATTGGGGAAAAAAAAAAACTCCCATGAAACCCAGTAGGGCAGTGACTGTAGCCGACGCGCTGTGTCAAGTGTTGGATGAACTGCGACTGCAGGGGAAGCGGTCATTCCCGAACAAGGCTCGGCTCACCATCCGGGCAAAGGGGGGGGGCCCCCCGGAGCCTCAGGTTGACTCCATATCATCTGGGTCTACATAATTTGATTAATAGCCGAGGAAATGCATTTACAATGCGCACGTCTAAAGTAGGCTATAAAAGCAGCTATGTGGCGTCCTCCACCCTCTGAGTAACCCCCTCTTTCTCGCAACTGCCACCTTTCGTTGACCGCTGGATGCCACACGCCTGCTCCAGCTGTTCGTCTATTGCCGGAATCTTGAGCAGCGCGAAAAAAAAAAAAAGTTTGGCCAATGTAACAAAGGGGTTATTTTTTAGCAAATGCTTATTTACCAAAAACAACATGGTCGGGGGGGTTTATTTTATAGCTCAGTGCTACAAGAGCCGGGCTGCCTGTGGTGCGCCGGCGCCTCAGCCACAATCCGGCGGCGTTCGAATTTAAACCGCTCTCGATCCAAATCCAACGGTCCACACGAGTGCAAGGTGGTTGATATCCTCCAAATAAATAAATAAATAAATAAAAAACCATCGTGTCGGCGCTCACCCTGCAGTAAGTTTGTTTGTCTTCTGATGAAGCGCAGACGAGTTCTGGGGACGTCAAGAAACTGGCGCATCTCCAAGTGCTGGGTGCGCTGCCCGGGACGCGTGATCTACATCGGTTCCTCAGGGGGGGAACTAGGTCCAGTGCAGGTCCACAAAGTGGCCGGGAGCGATTTTCCACGAAGCTCGCGTTGACCGGAGGAGAAGCCCGAAAAGAGAAGCAAGCAGCGGGAGGAGGGGTGCGTGTGCTGCTCGAGCTCCCGGAGTGGAGAAGATTCGCGTGCCGGCTCGGACTGCTGCTCAGCTGCCGGTCCGCACCACACGGCCCCTGATCTGCCAGCGGTGCTTTGACAGCCTACTTCTCATGGCACTGCGCGAACCCAGACTTGAGCAATACGGAGAAGAAAAGACAGAAGCGGCCACAGCATGTGGTTGTAACCAGAAATTATAGTTTATACAGCCCACCTCGTTTCTTCTTGCAATTTTACATAAGAATTATTATAAGGAGCATTGGTTACTTCAGGCTGATTATTTAGACGCAGGTTTACTCAAGCTGAGCTTAGTTTGAAGATGATCGTTATGATCTCAGGATTAGGCTTTGAAACAGCACCGCGTAACCTTCTTCTGTTTTACTCTGTTACCTGTTTTACCAGAAGTGTTGCCGAACAAATTTGATGTCAATCGAATAATGGGCCATTCAGTCTCTGGAGCAGTGGTTGGTTTTTTGGTTCCCCGGGGAAATAATCAAACTCCCATGTATAGAGCAGTGAGAGACAGAGGGGTTCAATAGGGGGGCCAACAAGAGATTTTTACCAAAAACATCAGGTTCACTGTGTGGCTCTAAGTTTTTGGTAATATGATTAATTGTAATTTTACTTTGTTTTTAATGGACGAAAAAAATAAATCAATCTGTTTTTGTCACCTCTGATATAATTGTACATTTTACAATTGCATTTAACTCTACTTAAATGTAAACTTGTCATTGAATTGCAGCTTTGTTTTTATTGTAAAACAGGACACACTTCAACCTTTTAAAATCCCATGAAGTCAAAGCAAATTGAAAGGCTTCAAGGCATTTAATGCGATGAGGGTGCATTACCCACAATCTTGTATTTTTACCGCAGCAAATCTAAGCAGGACGTCTGTTTGGTGAAATTTAGATGCAACCTTTTAGAGAAAAAGTTCCTCCTCTGCTTCATTAAAAAAAAATGCCATTGACTTTTGGGTAATAGGTTCTTTAACCAATCAGAGGAGATTTCAATTAATTGCACCTGGCAGGCCTACAGATGATCTGCTGCTGACTGAAATCATCAAGACACATTGGGCTTTTACTCTCTTTTTTTTCCCTTTGGTAAATCACCTAATCTGGTAAATGGAGTCATTTCCAACGCCTCCACCTTATTTCTTACCAGGTAAAATACCGTCTCATCATGCTTGGTTTGCGGAGCCTAAAATAATCAGTTAACACAGTGGAGAAAAAAAAAAAAAGAAAAATTAAGTAAGTATTTGTTTTTCCAGATGAAAGTCAAACTGGGCAAAATGTGAGGATCTACCACGTCCACTCACCTTTCAGCCGTCCACCACCTCCTCCTTCCCTCTCCTTTTCTCCAGGAGATGGATTCTCCACTCTGACCCACTCACCTCTACCAGGTACATGCTCACTCAAACTCTGCCTCCATTTTGCATATATAGCGTAGGCCTGACTGTCGCATTTTTTTTGCAATTTAGTGATTTTTTTTTTTTTTTGCCTGTAGACTGAAGTGCTGATTTTCAGTCACGATGACTGGGAAGTGTCGTGTGTAGGGTTGTTTGTCCACTCTGGATATGAGCTGGTGTAGTGTCCGCCTTTACACTTTGATTTAAATTCCAGGGGTAGTTTTGCTTATTGCATGTGATGGGAGACAATGCTTTTGGAAAAAAATGACATTTATCTGTTTTTTAAGAAATAATTTAAGCCGGAAAAGATTTTTTTTTTCTTTTCCCCGCTGTAAAATACTAGGCACAAACATAATTTTAATGGACTTTTTAGTTCTTAGAATTTCAAATCGTAAGAAGCAGTCCCAATCAGATATTGTAAACAATGTTAAGTGTTAGGGTGTTGATTACACTTGTAATAAGTAAATGGTCGTACTGTATACTATGTTTTAGAAATAAGTGTTCCTTTTCAATCCCACGATGTCTTCTCTCTAGTGTCTGCTCCCCCTCCATCTGCCCCCAGACTGAAGTTTGTGAGCTATGAGACTGAACTGTATCGCTCTCCAGCGCTGACAAGATGCCCTTCCTGTCAGGCTCAGGTCACCACACAGGTCACCTACCAAGTCGGGACACACGCCTGGCTCATGTGTCTTGTGTTTGTCTTATGCGGGTGAGGAGAGAGACATTGATATCTGGTTATTCAATTACCCAGCATCAATCACACACTCACACAGACACACAACATTGAAAAGACAAAAGACTGATGTATAATTTCTCCCTCACAGGTTGGTGTTTGGATGCTGCCTGATTCCGTTTTTTGTAAACCACTTCAAGGACGCCTATCACACTTGTCCTCGCTGTCAACAGATTCTCCATGTGCACAAGAAGACATGCTGTGAATGAAGGCATAACTACCAACTGTGTCAGGTTTTCTTTTTCACTTCAACAGATGTTCGGACTGACTACTGTAGTAAAATGTGTGCATACCACTATATAAGGAGACGTATCGTTACATAACTAAGTAACTTTTAACTATATTTTAATCATGTTTTGTAACAAAATCATATCAAATAAATGTTTTCTGTGCCAATCTTTTTTTTGATGTTTTCTGTCTTATAAAAAAATGAGCCCACTGGAGGGAAAAATGCTAAGCATGGACATACGCAGATTGGGTATATTTTGCTCCAAACAAATAACACCTGCAAACTAAAGTGGCTTTTGACAAAGGTGAAAACTTTAAGATTCACTCACTGCGAAAACAGTTTTTGATGCTGGTGGTGCCTGTTGCCAAAAGACTCATTCTGAGGAAATGGAAATCACCCCCCTCCCCCCCTTTCCCCTCTAGAGATGGATGGCGGACATGATCTCAGTCATGCAGATGGAAAGACTCGGGTTCTTGACTCAGGTTCTTGAACAAGGTCAATTAAAAAATTCTCGTCTATGTGGGATCCATTTCTTGCCTGTCTAGACGAGGCTGCGGGAGGCTGAGTAACTTCCCCCAGCCAATCCCTCATTTGAGATCTAATGTGCAGCACTTTTAAGCACTGTAAAACTGGCACCCCTTTAATGCCATGTCAATGTTTTCATTTTATTTTTTTCTATTTTAATTTATCTATTTACTGATTTATTAATAGTAGTAGTAGTTGCACATTTTGTATCTGAGCCTACCTGTTATTTGATTGTTCCTGTTGGTGTATTGTCTTTTGAAAACCTGCAAAATAAAATACTGGAAAAAAAAAAAAAGAACTTTCATGTTTATGTTACACTTGGTTTCCACTGATTTTTTTTTTTTTTTTTTTTTTAACTGTTGACATTACAGGGTTCCCTGCAAAGATTCTGAAGCCTACCTTACTTTCTTTCTAGTCATCAATACACCTTGTGTGGATTAAGCCTGCATGTGTACTCGCACTGTGTGTAGTAAACGTGCCCTCACTGACACCACCGGAGGATTAGAAGGGAAGTTTTTTTTAGATCTTTGAGCCTGAGACTAATGAGCATGTGAGGTGCAGCAGAACCCTTCATTCCCCTCTTCTGAGGTTGTACACGCCTTTTGAAGCGCGCCATGCCAAACCCTCCTGCTGCTCAGGCATAAGACGTCAGGATGTCAGCTATTCCAGGTTAGATGAGCACTACTGGATCCCAGCAGCAACAGACTTGCCACTGACCCCTGCATGGCCGAGGATGCATCGGAGTATCTCACCTCCCTCAGTAAATCGGTTTCCTCCTTCGCGCCCTCTTCTTTTTTCTTCCAGCACTTCAGATGCAGAACTGAATTCATCGCTTACCTGATCCTGTGTGTTGCCAAAATGCCGTTCATACCCCCTGTGTCGATCGCACGCTCTGTGTCAGGACTGACAGGCAAGGAGAGACCTATCAACAGCACTTCATCTACAACTACTGTGGCCAAGACAAGGGTCCCAAGAGAAGACAAGGGCAGCTCAGTGAAGGAGCGACTGACTTTGAACCTCAAACAGCTGGGGAAGAAGAGCCAACCCGGGAGTCGTCTGCCAATAGCCAAAGGCGTGGCAGGAGCAGAGCTGCATGCAAAGAGAAGGGACAGACTGTCACTGACAGACAGCTTCCCTGCCTCCAGCTCAGGTGAGTCCCTGTCTAAGACGCAGCAGCAGAAACCTGTGAGCCAGAGCTCTGTACCGAGTCAACCAGAGGTGAAGACGAGGACCAGACATCAGGAGGAGGCCCGTTTCACCCTGACACTCACACCCGAGGCTGTTCTGCTGCTGCAGCGGAGGAACAGTGAGAGACATCAACGTTCAGCAGTCAGAAATACCGAAAGTGGAGATGGTGTTCCCGGAAGCGCCGCCGATTTCAGACGCCGGAGGGAAAATGTTTCTCGAAGGCATCAACCAGCAATGCAGAGACACAGCACTCCAAACAGCAGAGTGGCTGTGAAAAACAGCGGTGACGCCGAACTGAGAGACATAAGATCAATTGTGAAAATCTCACTGCTGAACGAGCAACACAAATATGATGATGTGGAGTACGAGGAAGAGGAGGACCATGGTGTGGATGAGCGTGTGGTGCTGAAGTGTACGGAGTGGCTCCGTGGGTTGGAAAACACACCAGTGACAGTGGGGAACAGCCTAACTAAGAGCGCTAGCATTGTGAAAAGTTTCTAAAGGTGAAATGAGAAGTACTGCTTGAGGTCCAACCTGGGATTGAACAGCAGTTTTTATTTCTGTGTTGGCTGGTTTCTGTTAGATGTTCACTTCTCCACTGATGATTGTTTTTTTTTTTTTTCAGTTGATCAGCTCAAAAGCGTTTTGCCATATTCAGCCTATAGATCTCATTCAAACTTGCTTTGAACTTAAGCATTGCAGCTTATCGGGTTATCTGCAGGACATTTGAGTCGTTCAGCCTCAGAGTCATGAAGCGCACAATGCACTGCGGTTGCAAGGGACCACTAAAAACCTACATGTGAATTTGAGAAAACAAGATTTATTCTACATTGATCTTTGGTTAATTTTCCAACACGGTGAAATGACACACTGTGCTTCAAAATACTGCCATTCAAAACAGTGTGTTGACACAATGAATTTTTTTCTTGGTCTGTAAGTTCACTTATTAATGTGTATCCAAGACACGGCAGACTCTTTCTAAAGAGACACAGATCACCATAGCGGAGCTAGCAGAGCTCTACTGTTTTGTTCAGTGTCTCTTCAGTATGTAAACTCAACTGCTGTTGCGTTTACATACGTGGTCGATAAAACTTTATCGTTTTACACGCTGTGTAGCTCTTCAGCCGAAATTGACCGGCTGCACAGTCATCACAAACGGATTGAACCAGCTGCGCGGCCAACTCGCAGACTCCTTCGTTTCGAAATTCTGTATTAAATGATGCGCAAGCATGCCGAGAATATTTCCACTTGACGGAATGACGCAGCCATAAAAAACACAAAGTCTCGGGTTTGAATATATCACCCAGTGTAAACATCACACAGCTTCAATGAAGTTGGGAGCGAGATGATACAGATCATGTATAGGATTATGACAGACAGTGTGGAATGAGATGATTTTCCAAGCTTGAAGCTATTTAAATGTAAATGAAGGGGGGAACCGAGTTTTAAGGAGTTGACTTTGATACTGTTCTGTTCTGCATGTATCTTTTTCATTCTTCTGAAATGAGGATTTAAAGCATCCGTGCATCCATACTTTAATACCATAATATGTTAATTTTCTCGGTATAATATTTTTGCAAAACTTGCCTCAAGCTTGTAACAAAACTAAAGGTATATTACACTAAAAATAAAATGACATACTTAATATGCAAAAAGGGCACTGGCTATTTATTATTCTTTACTTGGAGAACTGAGAATTGTGATTTAAAAAAAATAAATAAAGCTAACAGGTTCCCTATAAAATGTAGATTCGTTCAAGCTGTACTTTACTGTAGCCAATGTCTCACACACTGTAAGTAGCTTTGTAAGGACTTAGACGTCGGCTTTGCTGCATTCCCTCGTGCACAGACCAGGTGCGCTTAGTGGCAGCTTATCCTCCAGGGAGTCAAATGTTACAACACGTGTGTTTGTTTATTTTCGAGAGTGTGAAAGACAGAGACACACACACACACACACACACACACACACACACACACACACACACACAGAGAGGGAGGTTCCATATGTAATGTTCGACAAATACTTTGATGTTAAATAATGACCTTGATAATCAAAATGGAGAGCTTATTTTATCTGGCGCACAGATATAAAACAATAGCTTTCAATTTTTCCCTGCTAAATAAATAAGATAAAGACTCAGTGCATGGGTGACGGATACATAAACAGATTTGCAGGCATCATTTCCAGCGGTTGATTCGTCGCAGCTGCACGTAGGCCAGGAACATACAAACAACTATGATTCCCAGCAGAGCCACCTGGTTCTGCCAGAAGCCCCACACAGAGTAGTCGATGTCCTGGCCTTTTAGGAACTGCTCCCCTGGGATGCTGCAGCACAGACAAGAGGAGGTCAGTGTGTGTGTGTGTGTGTGTGTGTGTGTGTGTGTGTGGGTGGGGGGTAATTGTGTTTTAAGGAGTGGCTATTTTCTCACACTCACATGGTGCTGTTGCTGTAGAACAACTGTCCTTTCATTTCGTTGATGAATGCAGCCTGAGAGAGACAAGGAGATGGGGCTGAACAATTTCCTCGCTTCAGATAAAGACAGATTAAACCCCACCCCAAAACTGATCGCATTCCTATAACCGGAACCCTCATCCTCCTGTGCTGCCTGCTTTTCATATCTTACATTCAATCCATATCTGAAGATACTGATCCATTTCAGCCAGGAGAGCCAGCTTAGCATGGCGTTGAGATTGACAAGATAACCACCAAAAACCTAAAATAGGAGAAGAAGGAAGGAAGAAGGGAGAGAATTATACTCTATACTCGGAAAAGCACTATATTTGTAACCCTAAACATTATATGATTTGTACACCGATAATCCACAACATTAAAAACTGGTGACTGGTTTTAATGTTGAGGCTGATCGGTGTAAATGTGTCTTTTTGTCTCACCATCATGAAGACGAAGGGTAGGGCAATAAGGATGTTGGCCATGGCAAAGGAGGAAACACTTGCTGAGACGAGGAAAGCCAGACCGACTCCTGCCAGACTGACCAGAGACATGGTCAGAGCAAAACACAGGAAGGCCTCGCAGTCAGGCTTCAACCCTGGAAGAGTGGTTGATACATGTAAACGGGATGACAGAAGAGTCCGGATCGAACGAGACTGAGAACTTCAATCCACTTCCAGAGTGCTGCTTTCAGCAGCTTCCTCTTGGTGGGGTCAAACGTGGCAATAGGGTCAAATGAAAGGTTCTGGACAAAAAGGTAAATTACCCATCATAAAGTAGGCGATGCCTGAAAACACAAAGATGGGGATGATGCGGTTGGGGATGAGGTCAGCAAAGATCTTGGACAGGAAGTAGACGGAAGTACGATAATAGCCGCTTGAGTTCTCATGACTGCAAAAAACATTAACAAAGACTCTCAAGAAACACAAGTGACAAACACTATGACAGAGTTAAAGACATGGAATCATGAAGGATTTACAGTATTCATTGACAAACCATGAAAAACAGATAAAATTCATTCAGTATTTTTGAACCAATCCTGTATGTTAAAGGATAAGGTTTGCGTTATTGTATATTTAATATTTGTCATCAAATTCCATGAAAAAAAAAACAAAACCAAGTATGCACTGATCCTACTAACAAGTATTGTCTGTATAGCTGAGGCCTGATGTAGTTTAGTCCTCTGTGCCACAGAGCTCCATTGGTTTTTCTAAAAACTGTTCTAACACTGGCTGACATGCTCCTTCATTACGATGAACTTGGGCACTGTAGTTTACTTTGACTCAATCCCTCGTCCACCCGCCACTGCTGTTAACACTCGCTGGAGCACCAAATGTGTTTTAATCCGCAACAAATGAACTATTCACTTCTGCTCGAGTAATGCTTTGAAAACTACAGTGCCCGGCTGTTTTAGGAATCAATGAGCCTTTTGTTCTGTTTTTTTTAAATTAACTATACATTTTGACCTGGTTTTAAAGATTTATATCTTCAGT